>NC_045972.1:44843383-44973383 GCF_010909765.2 Amblyraja radiata | reverse complement strand
CATTTGCTGCAATAGAATTAGATTTAATTTGACACGTTGCATGACAGGCATAATCGGTCCCAGCATGAAATGGATTTTGTACCATGAGTGTGGAATTGGTTTGGTGCCAGGGAAAAAAAATGTAGGCAACAAACTCAGAAACCCCCCCCAGGAAATACTGGAAACACTGGGCCTCTGACCGCATCTGTGGAAAGAGAAGCATTTAGTACGTCAGGTAAAAGACCCCTTTTTCCACATCTGCGATATTTGATTTTCAAGTCAGGATAGGAGATTGCAAACAGTTCCATCAACATTTTTTTTTGCCTTCAACAAATCAATGGACAATAGACAATAGACAATAGGTGCAGGAGTAGGCCATTCGGCCCTTCGTGCCAGCACCGCCATTCAATGTGATCATGGCTGATCATCCCCAATCAGTACCCCGTTCCTGCCTTCTCCCCATATCCCCTGACTCTGCTATTTTTAAGAGCCCTATCTAGCTCTCTCTTGAAAGCATCCAGAGAACCTGCCTCCACCGCCCTCTGAGGCAGAGAATTCCACAGACTCACCACTCTCTGTGGGAAAAAGTGTTTCCTCGTCTCCGTTCTAAATGGCTTACTCCTTATTCGAAAACTGTGGCCCCTGGTTCTGGACTCCCCCAACATCGGGAGCATGTTTCCTGCCTCTAGCGTGTCCAAGCCCTTAACAATCGAAGGTGCTCTTAACTTAAGAATGACACGAAAAACTGGTGTGACTTGTCTGAAGAAGGGTCTCGACCCCGTAACGTCACACATTCCTTCTCTCCAGAGATGCTGCCTGTCCCGCTGAGTTACTCCAGCTTTTAGTGTCTATCTTCGTTTTAAACCAGTATCTGCAATTCCTCCTGCACATTTCAGGTGCTCTTAATTCAGTTAATTACTCAACTTAATTAATATGACGTTTTCTAAGTGATGATTCATTTGGTGGTGGCGCAGCGGTAGAGTTGCTGCCTCACAGCGCCAGAGACCCGGGTTCGATCCTGACTACGGGTGCTGTCTGTACGGAGTTTGCATGTTCGTCCCCGTGACCTGCGTGGGTTTTCTCCGGGTGCTCCGGTTTCCTCCCACACTCCAAAGACGTGCAGGTTTGTAGGTTAATTGGCATCGGTACGGACTGGCTCGAAGGGCCGAATGGCCTACTCCTGCACCTATTGTCTATTGACTCGGAGGGCCGAAGGGCCTGTTTGGGAGCTGTATCTAAACTAAATTAAATTACATTTCTTTATTTATATAGCACATTTTTAGTCAACTTGCATTGACCCCAAAGTGCTTCACATAATTACATTCACACACACAGGCAAAGGTGGGTGAAGTGTCTTGCCCAAGGACACACACAGGCAAAGGTGGGTGAAGTGTCTTGCCCAAGGACACAACGACAGTATGCATTCCAAGCGGGATTCGAACCAGCTACCTTCCGGTTGCCAGCCGAACACTTAGCCCATTGTGCCATCTGTCGTCCCAGTTTAAAAACTAAACTCAGTTTTTACCAGATTTAATGTAATTTTACTTTAGAAACTTGATGTTTCACTAAGATGTGATGTTGGCCAGAATTCTATTCCACAAGATATTTGGTTCAATTTGTGTGCAGTTTGACTTTAATGTGTGCAATTGTGCAAAGGCCAATCTTTGCGAGGAGTTTTGTACATCCTGGCGATTGCTTGTTACGTCATGCTGATGGTACGTTTTCCACGTCTCATTTAAGACTTGTCACCGTTTAATGTTGACAGGATTTGAAGTTAATCTTGGAATAAATTTGCATTTGTACCTGCTAATTGTTCATTCCCACAGTTTCAATGCTGACCTGCAACAGAGGAGCAGGAAGTGGGAGGAGAAGACCAGGAATGGGAATGGGAATGGGAATGATGGCAAGAAATCTCCTTCCCAGAATCCACAATCAGGCCTGTCCGGGCCTGCCTATTCTCCCAGTTGCCAAAGTTCACGTGATAGGAGCAGAATTAGGCCATTCGGCCCATCAAGTCTACTCCGCCATTCAATCATGGCTGATCTATCTCTCCCTCCTAACCCCATTCTCCTGCCTTCTCCCCGTACCCCCTGACACCCGTACAAATCAGGAATCTGTCAATCTCTGCCATAAACATCTCCATTGACTTGGCCTCCACAGCCGTCTGTGGCAATGAATTCCACAGATTCACCACCCTCTGACTAAAGAAATTCCTCCTCATCTTTCTAAAGGTACATCCTTTGATTCAGAGGCTATGGCCTCTGGTCCTAGACTCTCCCACTAGTGGAAACATCCTCTCCACATCCACTCTATCCGGGCCTTTCACCATTCGGTAAAGGGCCTGTCCCACTTGCCGATTTTTTCGGCGACTGCCGGCGTCATATCGGTGTCGCCAAAAGATTTTGAACTTGTCAACATCCAGCGGCGACAAATAAATGTTGCGCCACTTGAATAAACACCGCGCCTCAATATGTCATCACGCCGCGAATTTTTCGGTGACCTGATACGTCAGACAATGATGCCGGCAGTCACCGAAAAAATCGCCAAGTGGGACAAGCCCTTAAGTTTCAATGATGTACCCACTCATCCTCCTGAATTCAATGAGAAGTCAGACTGGAGTTTAGAAGGATGAGGGGGATCTTATTGAAACATATAAGATTATTAAGGGGTTTGGACACGTTAGAGGCAGGAAACATGTTCCCGATGTTGCGGGAGTCCAGAACCAGGGGCCACAGTTTAAGAATAAGGGGTATGAGGAAAAACCTTTTCACAGAGAGAGTTGTGAGTCTGTGGAATTCTCTGCCTCAGAGGGCGGTGGAGGCCGGTTCTCTGGATACTTTCAAAAGAGAGCTAGATAGGGCTCTTAAAGATAGCGGGGTCAGGGGATATGGGGAGAAGGCAGGAACGGGGTACTGATTGTGGATGATCAGCCATGATCACATTGAATGGCGATGCTGGCTCGAAGGGCCGAATGGCCTGCACCTTTTACCTATTGTCTATTCTCGGAGCAGGGAAGGGGTTAAAGTCATAGCTTTGTCTTTCAAGCATACATTCTCATGATACAATTCCCATAACTACTCATCTATTCATTAGATCTGGCCCAGTGGAAATATCATACTCTGGGTTTTTTAAACACTCTATAAATGTCCTTTTATTTAAAATCCAAAACCACATTTTCCACATAAATGATACTGTGCACCGTTTGTAGAAAATCAGTTGTACGTTTGGCAAAAATGCACTGAAATCCCCCAAAAATCTAATATTCTAACTTTAACAGGATGCCATGTAGGAATTATCTAAGATGCCCCTGGGAATTCAGTGCAACATGCATGTCCATACGTTAAAAACAGGGGTAATAATACCTGGGCTCGGAAATGTCTAGCGGCCATGATTCAATCTGATTCATTGTAATTAATTGCACTGCAAATGAAGAAATTGGAAGCAAAAAGCTTACAGCAACTTTCTTCCTTCGTGGAGAATTTAATTAGTTGTTGATAATTTAGAATAGAATAGAATAGTTTCTTTATTGAACCATGTACAACGAAATTAAAAAATGTCAGCCAGTCAGTGCACCATTCAAACATTTCTAAAAGCTAACGATACATCCAAGGTAAAATATTAAAAAAAGATTAACAACTAAAATAAATATCATGAAAATAGCACGCTTAAACACCCAGCCCTACATCCTTCTGTGGATTTCACAATGTACCACAGTCCCTTAGTATGTATCGCCCCTGCGTTCCTTGGCAGCTACATTTAGTGGCTTTATAGCAGTGGGGTAAAAACTGTTTTTAAGTCTGTTTGTCCTTGTCCTTGTAGATCTGTACCGTCTGCCTGACGGCAACAGTTCAAACAGGGAGTGTCCGGGGTGGGAAATGTCCTTTATAATACTCTGGGACTTTTTGATGCAGCGGGAACTGTGTAAGACCTCCAAGGTAAGGAGAGGGCAGCGGACAATCCTCTGGGCGTTGTCAATGGCCCTCTGGAGCGCTTTCCAGCTTTCTATCTGAGGATTTCAAATGATGATCAGTATTTAAAGGTTTGAGGCTGTGCAAAGCACAATAGCACTGAAAGCATTTTTCTATCCAAATAACAATCTTGCTATAATAACAGATAATAAATCTTGGGTGGCGCTGTGCTGCGGCGGTAGAGTTGCTGCCTCACAGCGCCAGAGACCCAGGTTCGATCCTGACTACGGGTGCTGTCTGTACGGAGTTTGTACGTTCTCCCTGTGACCTGCATGGGTTTTCTCCGAGATCTTCCGTTTTCTCCCACACTCCAAAGACGTACAGGTTTGTAGGTTAATTGGCTTGCTATAAATATATATGTGTAAAAATTGTCCCCGGAGAAGGGTTTCGGCCTGAAACTGTGATCTCAGTAATTAACAACAATTTCCTTTTTCCAAAATGTGAGAGAAACATATACGAGGGACAATACGAGGGAAATTCAGCGGGTGTAGCAGCATCTATGGAGCGAAGGAAATAGGCAACGTTTTGGCCTGAAACGTTGCCTATTTCCTTCGCTCCATAGATGCTGCTGCACCCGCTGAGTTTCTCCAGCACTTTTGTCTACCTTCGATTTCCCAGCATCTGCAGTTCCTTCTTAAAAATTGTCTCTCGTATGTGTAGGGTAGTGTTAATGGGCAGGGATCAGTGGGGACTCGGTGGGCCGAAGGGCCTGTTTCCGTGCTGCATCTCTAAACCAAACTAAACTAAACTAAAATAGATACAGAATTAAGTGCCTTAAGAATCACGCATTACAATTGTTTTCTCTTTGCTACTGTGAAAGAAAGTTGGGCTGGAATTACGTGATATGATATTAATTTAAAACTGGATGATGCACATGCATAGTTATCTTTGCTGTTAATCTGTTTACTATAACTGGATTTCCACTATTAAAATAGTATTAACATGATAACTATTAATTTCACAAGGACTTAACTACTCCCCAATATAATTCAATTTGCTTGCATTTCCATGTAAATAACTATCTGAAAATATCTATAACACGAACTTCAATGAATAATTTCCTACACTTCAATCTTTGATTTTTAATTATCTTAGACTTGTTTAGGCTATAGAGTGTGGAAACAGGCCCTTTGGCCCATCGGGTCTGCACCGACCAGCGATCCCCGCACACGAACACTATCCTACACACACCAGCACCAATTTACAAATTTACCGATGCCAATTAACCTACAAACCTGTATGTCTTTGGAGTGTGGGAGGAAACTGGAGCACCCGGAGAAAACCCCATGCGGTCACAGGGAGAACGTACAAACTCCGTACAGACAGCGCCCATAGGTAGGATCGAACCTGGGTCCCTGGCGCTGTGAGACAGCAACTCTACCGCGGCAGCTGTCAAATAAAATACTCTGTGAAGAAAATACTTCAATTTGTAGTGCAAACAAAATTTTCAAAATGTATACAGTATATAAACGGCAAATAAGATATTAAGGGCCATGGGTTAAATTTCGATTAAAACGTCCTTCATCCTTAATCATACAGGCTGTGTCTTTTTTTAAAGCACCTTGTCTGTTGAGGCAAGTCAGAATAGATCAGTTATCCGAAGATAGACAGTAAAACGCTGGAGTAACTCAGCGGAACAGGCGGCATATCTGGAGAGAAGGAATGGGTGACGTTTCGGATCGAGCCCCTTCTTCGGTTTGAAGAAGGGTCTCGACCCGAACTGTACTGAACTCTCGTCGGTGAAAATACTTGTGATTGTCTGAAGAAAAGTCTCGGCCCGAAAGGTCACCCATTCCTTCTCTCCAGAGATGCTGCCTGTCCCGCTGAGTTACCCCAGCTTTTTGTGTCTATCTTCGGTGTAAACCGGCATCTGCAGTTCATTTCCAAGATAAATCAGTTACCCTGTGTGTCCAAAATTGTCCCTGCGTTCGCTCAAGTGAATTTGCAGCCTCTAAAATGTACAGACGGTTTCTTTCAGAAGACAGTTCCAGTTAATGTGCATTAGTGGACATTATTCTGAAACAGGAGATAGGTGTCTCAGTAACTTCAGGGGTTGGAACAATTCCAAACTGCAAGCTTATGTTTCAGGCTTACGTTAGTAACTCAAACTTTACCCTGGCCATGTGCTCTTTGGCAATTATTGGTTAGGTCTTTGGATGAAATGTCACGTAAAATATTTGAAGTTGGGGAGTGGAGGAAGTGAAATACAGCAGCTTGCCCGATCAATTCATGTAATCTCCAGGAGCTGCCATGCTCTCCATTCTGTGAAGAACATACAACAGTACAGTGTATTAGTGTCGAAGGGAACTGCAGATGCTGGTTTATATGGAGGACAGACACAAAACGCTGGACTAACTCAGCGGGACAGGCAGCATCTCCGGAGAGAAGGAATGGGCGACGTTTCGGGTCGAGACCCTTCTTCAGACCGTTCTTCTGCAGCAGTACAGAACCAGAACAGGGCGGCATGGTGGTGCAGCAGGAGAGTTGCTGCCTTAAGGGCCTGTCCCACTTGGGCCTCATTGGCGCGTCACGCAGGTGGAGCGCGAAGATTTCGTGAATCCCAAAATCCTGGGGCGCCGCGCGCGACCGCGCATCACTGCCAACGTCACCACGCACCATGCACGTGTAATGCACGCCATGCGCGCGTCGTGAATTCAAGCCTAGTCTTTCCTCATATGACAGTCCCGCCATCCCAGGGATCAATCTCGTGAACCTACGCTGCACTGCCTCAATCACAAGGATGTCCTTCCTCAAATTAGGAGACCAAAACTGTACTCAATAGACCAAAACTGTACACAATTTGTACACAAACTGTACACAACTGAAGAAGGGTCTCGACCTGAAACGTCGCCCATTCCTTTTCTCCAGAGATGCTGCCTCACCCGCTGAGTGCCTGCCTTCGATTTAAACCAGCAACTGCAGTTCTTTCTAAAGGGCCTGTCCCACGAGCATGCGCCTGCATGCGGCAAGCGCGACCTAAAGGGCCGGTCCCACCAGCATGCGCCTGCATGCAGCAAGCGCGACCTAACGTGGTCGCTTGAGCCGTATGGCCTCGCGGGGCCGGTCCCACTTCGATCGCCGGAGCCGTATGGAGTTGTGCGGAGCTGGTCCCGACATCGCGCGGGGCTCCGAAAAATGACCGTGTTCAAAAATTCCGCACGGCAACGGCCTGCCGGCCCGCAGCCGCCTCGACGCCATACGTCACGCGCGAACTTCCCGCGGACTTCGCTCGAACTTCATGTCACTCACTCGACCTCCGCGCGGCCCCCGCTTCTGGTTTGGTCGCGCTTGCCACATGCAGTCGCATGCTCGTGGGACAAGCCCTTTAGGTCGTGCTTGCCGCATGCAGTCGCATGCTCGTGGGACAGGCCCTTTAGGTCGCGCTTGCCGCATGGAGTCGCATGCTCGTGGGACAGGCCCTTTACCCATAAAAAAAAGTTAATCCTGCTGAGTTACTCCCGCACTTTGTCTTTTTTTTTTTTGGCAAACCAGCATCTGCAGTTCCCTCGTGTCCTGCGGACAAGCGCTCCCTGAATATATTCCAAAAAGGAGAGTGGGGATTGTAAATTGTCTCTGGAAGATCTAGTTTGTGTTCACATTATAGGAGATGACTGGTGCTGGAGAGATGAGCTGAATGCCATCATATGATGGGGGGGCGGGGATAAAACCACCAGCTATACAACTGCGGCGTTCCCCGGATTGCCTCTTCACCTGCAGCATGGAGGCAACATCTGCTGCTCGTCGCTGACAGTCCACGATGCATTGACATCTGACACCGTATCACTGTGGAGGAAATGTAAGCACTAATCATTAGACGATGATAAAAGTAATTTTTTCCCTTGACAAGCTTCCCTGGAGACCCAAGTGTGGATGAAATCAGACGTACAATGAAAATCGCTGAATTAAGGTGATGTGTGGACACCCACACAATGCCGTGCCTGGCTGGTTTCTTGGGCTATCGGTTACTTGATGCCGATGAACACAATGATGCAATCTCATCATATGAACTCCAAGTACATTGAGTGACAAAGAGCAGATATTAAAGTCTATTGATTACTGACCCCCATCGCCGACATAATTATGTTTTTTTTGTTATTTGCAGCAAACCACAGTCAATCTCTGCCTGGTACTGACATTTTCACAGAAAAAAGGAAATTACCCACTTTTATATTGTCTCAATGACATTCTTCCATTTACTCACCTCACAGTCCATTATCTGACCCACACAAATTAATTTTAAGGTTGCTCAGAAAATCTATTACAAATCTACATCCTGGCCATTCAATGTACCATCTTTGTTTAATTGATTCAATGATACTTTATTGTCCGTGTGCCTTAGGTACTGTGAAATGCTTTGTTTTGGATACAACCTGTGGACGGCACGGTGGCGCAGCGGTAGAGTTGCTGCTTCGAGCGCCGGAGGCCCAGGTTCGATCCCGACTGCGGGTGCTGTGTGCACGGAGTTTGTACGTTCTCCCCGTGACCTGCGTGGGTTTTCTCCGAGATCTTCGGTTTCCTCCCGCACTCCAAAGACGTACAGGTTTGTGGGTTCATTGGTTTGGTACAAGTCTAACATTGTCCCCAAGTGTTAAAGCCCTGTCCCACAGTACGAGTTCATTCTCCCGAGTTTGCTCTGATTCGAACTCGGAAATATACGGTAATGGCCACTCGTCGGTACTCGGGGCTCTCGTGGACATTTTTCAACATGTTGAAAAATCTTCACGAGTTTTCCCGTGCTTACCTGCCGTTAGCGAGTCTTCCCGGGTACCTGTCGTTAGCGTTACGAGCCGCTAAGAGACGTCCCCGAGCTCCGACGTACCCGCTACGTTCATTCTCCGTGCTTACCACGAGTTTGATTTTTTTTAAACTTGAGAGAGCTCTTGGAATGAACTCGTACCGTGGGACAGGGCTTTAAGTGTGTGGGGATCGCTGGTCGGTGCGGACTCTGTAGGCCGAAGGGCCTGTTTCCGCGCTGTATCTCTAAACCAAACTAAACTAAACTAAACTAAAATCATACAGCAGACCTCACCTAGGTGGTGCACAAGTGTCTTCACATTTCTGGTGCTGATAAAGTTACAAAAACCTAACCCCCTCCGTGAGAAAACCTGTCCCTCACATCCCCTTTAAACTTTGCCCCTCTCAACTTAAATCTTTGTCCTCTGCTCTTGGACATTTGAACCCAAGGAGCAAGGTTCTGACCAAAGATCCTACAGCGAGCAAGATAGATCACTCGACGAAAAAGACGTAGTACGGTCATGGGCAGATTCGTGGGTAATTTTCGGCCCCATTTCCGTAACCGGCTTCCGTCTCCGCTCCAAAGATCCCATCGTAGCGGAGCAAAGATACTCGTGCGGAGACGGAAGCCGGTTACGGAAACATCCTCGTAAAAATAAAAGTTCTTTGGTAAAAATCTTCTCCTCATTTTCAGAATTATAATTTATTAACACAAACTGTTCCCCCGCAACGTTGATTACACTGCGGGTCGGGTCGGGTCGGGTCGGGTCGGGTTACTGAAATGGATGAAAAAAAGGCCCACGTTCCATTCCGTTGCGTACTACACGTCAGCCCATTGCATTTAGCAGGAGTGGTCTATCTTGCTCCGCTATAGGATCTTTGGTTCTGACTGTCTACCCTGTCTTTGCCTCTCATCATTTTGTACACTTGGATCAGGTCTCCACTCAATCTCCAGTGGACCAGGTAAAATTATCCAAGCCAGTCCAACCACACACCTGTCAACACTTTCGCTGACTTGTCAAAGGATGTCGAGTGGGAATAGAAACATAGAAAAATAGGTGCAGGAGTAGGCCATTCGGCCCTTCGAGCCAGCACCGCCATTCAATATGATCATGGCTGATCATCCTAAATCAGTACCCAGTTCCTGCTTTCTCCCCATCTCTCTTGATTCCGTTAGCCCCAAGAGCTATATCTAACTCTCTCTTGAAAACATCCAGTGAATTGGCCTCCACTGCGTTCTGTGGCAGAGAATTCCACAGATTCACAACTCTCTGGGTGAAGAAATTTTTCCTCATCTCAGTCCTAAATGGCCTACCCTTTTATTCTTAAATTGTGATCCCCTGGTTCTGGACTCCCCCAACATCGGGAACATTTTTCCTGCATCTAGCCTGACCAATCCCTTAAGAATTGTATATGATTCTATACGATCCCCTCTCATCCATCTAAATTCCAGTGAATATACATGAACCTTCACCAAAGTGTGGATCCAGTGTGGCCGTGGTTCGAGGAGAGGAGTGACCAGAGGTAGTCACAACTGTAACAAAATGGGTCTTTGACCAAACAAACCAAAAAATCCTGACTCACAAGAACAGCCATTTTGGTGTAGATGTGATACTATCATATGACTTCGGAAGCCGCGGTCTCCGGTAAGAAGCGGAGTTTCCGATTCGGAAACTCCAAGCCGCAGAGTGCGTTCCTCCGTTCGGACGCCGGAGTTTCGATCATCCCGGTGAGAGGGCCTGAACATCGGGCTGTCTGTAGCGGCGACTGTGGAGGGTTCAAAGGCACCGACCACCACAGGTGAACAAAGAGGAAGCTGACTGAACTTTATTGCCTTCCATCACAGTGGGAAACATTGATTCCGCTGTGGTGGATGTTTATGTTAAACTCTATCATGTATTGTGTTCTTATTATTCACGTGGCTGTATGGTAACTCAAATCTCACTGTACCAATTGGTGCATTAACAATAAATATAACTTGAACTTGAAAATGGATCCATCTTCTCATCATCATCTTAGTTTGGATAGACACAAAATGGTGGAGTAACTCAGCGGGACAGGCCGCATCTCTGGAGAGAAGGAATGAGTGAGTCTGAAGAAAGGTCTCGACCAGCGTCTGCAGTTCCTTCCTAGGCTTCCTCTTATAGTTTAGTTTAGATTCAAGATTCAAGAGAGTTTATTGTCATGTGTCCCTGATAGGACAATGAAATTCTTGCTTTGCTTCAGCACAACAGAATATAGTAGGCATTGACTACAGAACAGATCAGTGTGTCCATATACCATTATATAAATATATACACACATGAATAAATAAACTGATAAAGTGCAAATAACAGATAATGGGCTATTAATGTTCAGAGTTTTGTCCGAGCCAAGTTTAAGAACCTGATGGCTGTGGGGAAGTAGCTATTCCTGAACCTGGTCGTTGCAGTCTTCGGGCTCCTGTACCTTCTACCTGAAGGTGGCGGGGAGATGAGTGTGTGGCCAGGATGGTGTGGTTGTAGGTTCGTAAGTCATGAAAGCAGAATTAAACCATTCAGCCCATCGACCCCCTGAGTTACTCCAGCATTTTGTGTCTATGAGATTTTATTGCCTACTCAACGAAACAAAATTAATTTTGCTCAAGGTGAACACAGATCTACAGTTGTGGCGAAAGTGGAGTATTTATGGTGATCAGGTGTGCAGTATGGGAAGGGTCAGAGGAGGGTCTAAACCTGAAACGTCGCCTATCCATGTTCTTCAATGATGCTGCCTGATTCGCTGAGTTACACCAGCACTTATAAGTTCATAAGTCCTAGGAGCAGAATTAGGCCATTCGGCCCATCAAGTCTAATCCACCATTCGATCATGGCTGATCTATTTCTCCCTCTCAACCCCATCCTCCTGCCTTCTCACCATAGCCTCTGTCACCCGTACTAGTCAAGAATCTATCTATCTCTGCCATAAAAATATCCAATGACTTATCCTCCACCGCCTCCTGTGGCAGAATTCCACAGATTCACCACAGATTGACTAAAGAAATTCCTCCGCATCTCTTTTCTAAAGATGTGTCCTTTTCATCTGAGGTTATGTCCTCTGGTCCTAGACTCTCCCACTAGTGGAAACACCCTCTCCACATCCACTCCATCCAAGCCTTTCAGTATTCGATAAGTTTCAATGAGGTCCCCCCTAAACTCCAGGGTGAATAGTAAGGGTTTTATAGGTTATGGAATGAAGGCAGGTTGAGAGGGAAAATAGACCAGCTACGGTCGAATGGTAGAGTAGACTCATTGGGCCGAATGGCCTAATTCTGCTCCTATGTCTTATGGTTTAGTTTAGTTTAGTTTAGAGATACGGTGCGTAAACAGGCCCTTCGGCCCACCGAGTCCGTGCCGACCTGTAATCCCCCTACACTAACACCATCCTACACACACGTTACAGATTTTACTGAAGCCAATTAAGGGCCTGTCCCACCAGCATGCGATTGCATGCATCTAGCGCGACCAAACGTGGTGGCTTGAGCCATACGGCCGCACGGGGCCGGTCCCACTTCCAACCGCGGAGCCGTCTGGAGTTGTGCGGGGCTGGTCCCGACATCATACTCACCAATCAGCTGGCCAGGAGGCGGGCCGACTGAATTTGGACGTCGCACGGCTTCGGGCGTTACGTCATCACGCAATGGCACGCCGGGCGGTGACTTCGCGCAACGCCACGTGCTAGGCGTACGCCGTCAAGACGCTGTGTACGGCGTCGAGAAGCTGCGTGCACCCGTCGAGGCGGTGCGTACGGCCTCAATGTGGCTGCGGGCCGACAGGCTGTTACCGCGCGGTATTTTTGGACAGTGTCAGTTTTTCGGAGCCCCGCGCGATGTCGGGACCAGCTCCGCACAACTCCATACGCCTCCGGCGATCGAAGTGGGACCGGCCCCGCGAGGCCGTATGGCTTAAGCGACCACGTTAGGTCGCGCTCGCCGCATGCCGTTGCATGCTTGTGGGACGGGCCCTTTAGCCTACAAACCTGCACTTCTTTGGAGTGTGGGGGGAAACTGGAGATCCCGGAGAAAATCCATGCAGGTCACAGGGACAATGTACAAACTCTGTACAGATAGCGCCCGTAGGTAGGATCGAACCCAGGTCCATGGCACTGAGAGGCAGCAACTCTACCCGCTGTGCCATCGTGCCTTGGTCTTTTGTGATGATATTCCTTGGCTACTCTGAATATAAAAGTCACATATACTGTACCAGAACATTCAAACAAAAACATTAACGTTAATTGCTAATCTGTGTTAATTTACAGACATACTAGAACGTGATCATTGTGAATGTTGCCGTCAGCATTTGTATAAGAGCATGTCCTCATTTAGACCAACACATAAATATTTCAGTTGATTAAAAAAAACGATTTTCATGCTTACCCAGTTTAAACATATTTCAATTGATAAATTCTGAAGCAGGAATTAATTGCAGCAAATTCTTTTTTTAAATATGTCGAGTAATTAGCGCAAATTATGTTTCGTGCGCTGAATATCATTTTGGCAGAAGAAAGAGCCGTTATTGTAAGAGCGAAGGAGAAATCATTAATGTAAGAATTTAATATCTCGACGGCAATTTCTGTAGTGCAATGTGTTTGCAAGTCTTTGATGGTGCAATTGATTGTACAATGCCAGTGACTGGAATGAAGCAAAGGATTACATGTGTCAAAGAAAGTCAATATTGCCTGTCACCCTGGTGCACATTTTGCTGTAAATCAGAACTTAAACACACAGCGTAAAAGGCAGCGAGTTCAATGAAAAGGGTCTCCTCACGACAAGAGTAAGAGCAAAGAAAATTTGATGAAGGTATTTTGAAAATTTACATTTAGGTTAAAATTCCCAAATGGTCGCCTTCCTTACCAGCGATTCAACTCGCAAATTAACCTTTTGGGATTTTTGGGATTCCTGCACCAGCGCTCCCAAATGCTGATTTCAGAACCCTCTCCCCGTTTAGAAAATAGTCTGCGCCTTTATTCGCACATACAAAGTGAACCACTCCGCTGTGCTGTATACCATCTTCCGCTTCTCTGCCCAACTCTCCCGACCTCTCTCCTGGCCTGTGGAGTTCTCTGCTACAGAGGGCAGTGGAGGCCGGTTCTCTGGATGCTTTCAAGAGAGAGCTAGATAGGGCTCTTAAAAATAGCGGAGTCAGAGGATATGGGGAGAAGGCAGGAACGGGGTACTGATTGGGGATGATCAGCCATGATCACATTGAATGGCGGCGCTGGCTCGAAGGGCCGAATGGCCTACTCCTGCACCTATTGTCTATAGTCTATTGTCTATTGTCTGTCCATGTCCTTCTGCAGGGTCCAGGGTTTCTCTATACTTCGTACAGACAAGCACCCGCAGGTGGGATCGAACCCGGGTCTCTGCCCCCCCCCCCCCCCCATCATCGATCACCGTATCATCCGCTAACCTGGCCACAAAATGGCCGAATAGTGGAAGGCTTGGATAGAGTGGATGTGGAGAGGATGTTTCCACTAGTTTGAGAGTCGAGGACCAGAGGTCACAGCCTCAGAATGAAAGGACGTTCCTTCAGGAAGGAGATGAGGAGGAATTTCTTTAGTCAGAGGGTGGTGAATCTGTGGAATTCTTTGCCACAGAGGGCTGCGGAGGCCAAGTCAGTGGATATCTTTAAGGCAAAGATAGATAGATTCTTGATTAGTGCGGGTGTCAGGGGTTATGGGGAGAAGGCAGGAGAATGGGGTTAGGAGAGACAGATAGATCAGCCATGATTGACTTGATGGGCCGAATGGCCTAATTCTGCTCGTATCAAAGGGCCTGTTTCCATAGTATGTACTTCTATGACGTTAAATCAAAGTGTTGCGAGTTTTACGACTAATTGCAATTGTCGGGGACAGATGCATTTATGAATTTGACCCATAAAGAATCTTATAAGCCTCATTTTGCTTGATTGCTTGTAATAGGCCATTCGGCCCACCGAGTCCACGCTGACCATCGATCATCAGTTCCCGCTAGGTTTACGCTATTTCACTTTTGCACGCTCAGGCGCGTGGGATAGGCCTCTGTAAATTGCCCCAAGCGCACTCCGTAGGGAGTGTTTGCAAAAGCGTGATAAACGTAGAACTAGTGGTGGACTGGTGATCGATGGTCGGCACGGACTTGGTGGGCCGAAGGGCCTGTTTCCCTGCTGTATCCTTCAAACACACCTCCCATCTGTAATTATGGATGCCACACTGCCTCTTGCTGAGAGTTGGAAGAAGGGTCTCGACCCGAAACGTCACCCATTCCTTCTCTCCAGAGATGCTGTCTGTCCCGCTGAGTTACTCCATCTTTTGGGTCTACACCAGAACTTGGTCTTTATATCTGATCTTTGAGATAAGCAGCCAAATGTGATGTGAAGCAGTAAGTTGAAATGAAATGAAAATGGATGTAAAGTCAGGAAGTGATGCCAAATTTGGCATTAACCTCTGTTCAAATTAACATTCTAGTTTAGAGATACAGCGCGAAAACAGGCCCTTTGGCCCACCGTGTCCGCACCAACCCCGTTCATGTTATCCCACTTTCTCATCCACTCCCTACCCACTCGAGGCAATTTACAGAGCAGCCAATTAACCTACAAACCCGCATGCCTTTGGGATGTGGGGGGAAACCCGAGCTGCTGGAGAAAACCCACGTGGTCACAAGGAGAATGTGCAAACTCCTCACACAGACAGCGCCCGAGGTCAGGATTGAACCCGGGTGCCTGGCGCCGTGAGGCAGCAGCTCTACCCACGAGGCCACTGTGCCAGCCCTATTAATTCATTTCCTCAATTATTCCTCAAGCGCAGCACGGTGGCGCAGCGGTAGAGTTGCTACCTTTTAACGCCAGAGACACGGGTTCGATCCTGACTACGAGTGCTGTCTGTACGGAGTTTGTACGTTCTCCCCGTGACCTGCGTGGGTTTTCTCCGGGTGCTCCGATTTCCTCCCACACTCCAAAGACGCGCAGGTTTGTAAGTTAATTGGCTTCGGTGAAATTGTAAAATATCCCTAGTGTGTAGGATAGTGCTACTGAAGGGGGTGATCGCTGGTCGGCGCGGACTCAGTGGGCCGAAGGGCCTGTTTCCATGTTGTATCTCTAAACTAAAATGTTAATTTGAACAGGTTAATGCCATGACCCGTGTGGGTTTTCTCCGAGATCTTTGGTTTCCTCCCACACTCCAAAGACATAAAGGTTTGCAGGCTAAATAGCTTTGATAACAATTGTAAACTTCACCCTATTGTGTGTAGTTTAGTATTAGTGTACGGGGATCGCTGGTCGACGCGGACTCGGTAGTCTCTCAAAACTAAACTAAAATACTAAACTGAAGATAGACACAAAATGCTGGAGTAACTCAGCGGGACAGGCAGCATCTCTGGAGAGGAGGAATAGGTGACGTTTCAGGTCGAGACAAAGAAGGGTCTCGACCCGAAACGTCGCCCATTCCTTCTCTCCAGAGATGCTGCCTGTCCCGCTGAGTTATTCCAGCATTTTGTGTCTATCTTCGGATTAAACCAGCACCTGCAGTTCCTTCCTACACATAAAAAACCGAAACTATTGTAATAACAATAATTGTGGAATAGACAATATCTAAACTGGAGCAAAAACTATGATTTATTTGAAAAAATGAATTGATTTTAAACCCTGCCGTAAATGATGGTACAATTTAGGAGAATAGATTATGGTAACTATCCTAGTGCTTAAAGGGCCTGTCCCACTAGGTGATTTTTTAGGCGACTGCTGGCGACTGTCATAGTCGTAGCAGGTCGTCGGAAAACTGGCGACTGGACTAAAGGGCCTTCACTATGAGTATCGTTAAGGGTCTGTCCCACTTAGGCGATTTTTTTAGGCGACTGTCGGCGACTATAACAATGGAATTCACCGAAGTCAGCACTGGCGACAACCTACGACAACCTGGCGACAACCTACGTCAGGAGAAGACAAGCTACGACAAGCCCACGGTCGCTGAAAAGTTTTGAACATTTCAAAATCCAGCGGCGACCAGAAAAACGCTACCACTCTTTGGGCGACTGAGGAGACGACTCACGGCCAGGCAGGCGACACCCCGGCGACCATGTGGCGACAGCCTAGTCGCCTAAGAAATGGCCTAAGTGGGATAGGCCCTTAATGATACTCATAGTGAACCATACGGGCAGTTTTAGTTTCGCTGGCTCAGAGCAAGAGGCGGTCAGAAAGCATGGAAAAAGTTCTTATTATACTTTCCAGACATTAGTTTGGGGGCATTTCTATGCTCGGATCCTATTAAGTACCGTAAGTGCTTTTTGATAATTGCGCTTTGTAGTTTTACAGCACTTCATTCTATTCCCAGTCCAATTCCCCCTCTTATCGGTTGTTTGAAATATTGATTTCTGACAGATGAAAGCAAACAATACATTCTCCCATGCCCGCTGCAGGAGAGAGAGAGAGAGAGAGCAGGCAGAGGTAAAGCAATGCTTCGGGGAATGGTCATATCTGAAATGTTTTTTCTTTTGTTTTATCACATTTTTGTCAACACAATTTACATAATGGAGCCATTATTTATGGAAGGAGCCGGGTTCCTGACAGCTATCTGATATTACCTATCGCAGATATGCTTTTGCGTTTAGTAAGATGAAAGAAATACCCTCCCACCCCCCTGGTGATTAGGATGATTGCAACAGCTTAAAACGCTGTCAGCTCACTTCAGGCAACTGTGATTTATCTTCCTGAACAAGCAAGGCTTGTCGTCGGTTAACCCTTTCAGCGCCGGCCACCACACAGGCATCCACGGCTCTGTGTACTCAGAGAGATCAGATGCGGTTTGACATTACGAATTACCCACTCGACTCATGCAACGGCACGCACGGCAAAAAGCAGAGGACACGAAGAGGAATTTAAATCAGGGTTCCTTCCACCGCTGGAGCCACTGGGAGAGCGACGCGAGGTTTCACCCCGTGTGGGAAGGAACTGCAGGCGCGGGTTTAAGCCGAAGAGAGACACACAAGCAGCTGGAGTAGCTCAGCGGGACAGGCAGCATCTCTGGAGAGAAGGAATGGGAGACGTTTCGGGGTCGAGACCCTTCTTCAGACTGAGAGCCAGGGGAAGGGGAAACGAGAGATATAGACGGTGATGCAGAGAGATATAGAAC
This sequence comes from Amblyraja radiata, assembly GCF_010909765.2. Taxonomy (NCBI): domain Eukaryota; kingdom Metazoa; phylum Chordata; class Chondrichthyes; order Rajiformes; family Rajidae; genus Amblyraja; species Amblyraja radiata. Next base: position 44,955,582 of record NC_045972.1, on the reverse strand, counting down.
AAATGAATGAAAGATGTGAAAATAAGGTAACAATGAAAAAGTACACAGGACATTGTAAGCTGTTGGTTGGGTGAGAATGAGAAGCTGGTGCGACTTGGGTGGAGGAGGGATGGAGAGAGAGAGAACCCCGGCATTCCCTCTCTCTTCCTCTCTCCATCCCTCCCCCACGCAACTTTGAAGTTAGAGGAATCAATATTCATACCACTTGCCCAAGGATTTATTGAGGTTTTATTGTGCAGGAACATCTCCGTGGATTGTCACCTTGTCGTGGTGGAGAAGCTTGTGTGGTCCTGAGATCCTGAGAGCGATGCCGTCTGGAGCTACGCTCCTGGTAGGGCCACCCATGGCGGTAAGGTCGAGGGGGAGGTCTCTGACAAAGAGCAATCCAACCAAGACCTCAACGGTGGAACAGGCGGAGGACGATGGCTGACCTTAGTGGAGCGTCACAACGGCTGGGAAGGCGGATGAAGGCTGCAGCAGAAAAGGGTCTGCGGTCGTCTTGGACTCCATGCCACTGGACCCTGACCCAGGTCTGTCAAGGACTGTGGGGTGGCTGTCTGTGCACCAGTCTCCCCACGTTAAACAGCCACACACTGGCGTCCTCCATGGAGGGAATAGCACCCTGGAGCCACCATGGACCATCATGGTCAGCCATGACTGAAGGGGGCCTAAGAGGAAGAAGAAGAAAAATTGTACAAGAAGGAACTGCAGATGATAACACCGGAGATATACACAACCTCTCTTCAATTGACTCAATTTACACCCCACGCTGCCTCGGCAAGGCCAGCAGAATAATCAAGGACCAGTCGCACCCCTGGCCACTCCCTCTTCTCCCCTCTCCCATCGGGCAAAAGGTACAGAAATATGAAAACGCACACCTCCAGATTCAGAGACAGTTTCTTCCCAGCTGTTATTAGGCAACTGAATCATCCTACCACAACCAGAGAGCAGACCTGAACTACTATCTACCTCTTTGGTGACCCTCGGACTATCCTTAATCAGACTTCACTGGCTTTACCTTGCACTAAACGCTATTCCCTTATCATGTATCTGTACACTGTAAATGGCTCGATTGGAATCATGTATTGTCTTTCCGCTGACTGGTTAGCACTCAACAAAAGCTTTTCACTGTACCACAATAACCTAAACTAAACTCTTGCCCAGAGTAGGTGAATCGAGGACCAGAGAACATTGGTTTAAGGTGAAGGGAAACGATTTGATAGGAATCTGAGGGGTAACTTTTTCACACAAAGGGTGGTGGGTGTATGGAACGAGCTGCCAGAGGAGGTAGTTGAGGCTGGGACTATCCCATCGTTTAAGAAACAGTTAGACAGGTACATGGATAGGACAGGTTTGGAGCGAAATAGGCCAAACGCAGGCAGGTGGGACTAGTGTAGCTGGGACATGTTGGCCGATGTGGGCAATTTGGGCCAAAGGGCCTGTTTCCACGCTGTATCACTCCATGACTCTATAAACTAAACTAACTAAGCAAAGAGTTTGATTTAAAGATAGACACAAAATGCTGGAGTAACTCTGCGGGCCAGGCAGTATCTCTGGAGTGAAGGAATGGATGACTTTTCAGTCTGAAGAAGGGTCTCGAACCGAATCTTCACCCATCCCTTCTCTCCAGAGATGCTGCCTGTCCAGCTGAGTTACTCCAGCATTTTGTGTCGATCTTCGGATATCTGAAGAATGGTTTCGGCCTATTTCCTTTGTTCCATAGATGCTGCCTCTCCCGCTGAGTTTCTCCAGCATTTTTGTCTACCTTCGATTTTCAAGCATCTGCAGTTCCTTCTTGAACATCTGCAGTTCCTTCCTACACAACAAGTCTGCTTCAGTTTGGGTAATATTAGCATTGATTTGATGAGCTGTCAACAGAAACTGTTCTCGCTGGAGGCAGTTCAACTGACTGACAGAGAGGACATCTCACGGACAGCCCATATCCCATCAGTCAGTGGCATCACAACAGTTCTGGACTGAGAGAAAGTGTGATAGCACACTTACACCGGGCGTTACAACTCAAACTAGCGTCGGAGATGGTCAAAGCACTACCACTCATTATATAAGGTAGACAAAAATGCTGGAGAAACTCAGCGGGTGAAGCAGCATCGAGGAGCGAAGGAATAGGCATCGTTTCGGACCCGAAACATCGCCTATTCCTTCGCTCCATAGATGCTGCCTCACCCGCTGAGTTTCTCCAGCATTTTTGTCTACCTTCGATTTTTCCAGCATCTGCGGTTCTTTCTTAACCACTCATCATATAGATTATTTTTTTATTATTTATCATTCATCATGGTTGACAACATTAGCGACGCAGTGGCGCTGGTTTCCGGCGGGCACGGTGACGGAAACGCCCCACACATCTCTCTCCTCTGTGGAGCCGGCAAGCTCCTCTTTTGTCCCGTCACGTGCGTCTTCCATCGACGTCTTCAGCGTCATCTTGATCGGCCACCCCGGGTCACGTCTTCAACGGGTGGCTTTCCCATGGCACAACCGTGTGTTTGCGGGCATTTGCGGGTGGCGGTTGTAGTGACCAGCGAGCCTCATCCTTCTCAAACTGATCTTCGCCGGTCAGAGGTGGAATCTCCTGATAGAGCTGGGCCTTGTGTGATGCGGCTCCGGTTCGTGGCCCCGACCACGGATGAACGGGGGAGGCGAACTGACTGAACCTTGTTGCCTTCCACCACAGTGAGGAATGCTGTGGTGGATGTTTGTGTTGGAATCTATTGTGCAAAGATCCTATAGCGAGAAAGATAGATCACTCGACCAAAAAGACGTAGTACGGTCATGGGCAGATTCGCGGGTAATTTTCGGCACCATTTCCGTAACCGGCTTCCGTCTCCGCACCAAAGATCCCATCGTAGCGGAGCAAAGATACTAGTGCGGAGACGGAAGCCCGGTTACGGAAACATCCTCGTAAAAATAAAAGTTCTTTGGGAAAAATCTTCTCCTCATTTTCAGAATTATAATTTATTAACACAAACTGTTCCCCCGGAACGTTGATTACACTGCGAGTTGGGTCGGGTCGGGTCGGGTCGGGTCGGTTTACTGAAATGGATGAAAAAAAGGCCCACGTTCCGCTCCGTTGCGTACTACACGTCAGTCCATTGCATTTAGAAGGAGGTCTATCTTGCTCCGCTTTCGGATCTTCGCTATTATGTATTGTGTGTTCTTTATTTAAGTGTATCGCTGCTGGCAAATTCATTTCACAGCGCCTTCGTTGGTGCATGTGACGAATAAATTTGGCTTTGATTTTGACTTTCCAACTGACATTTTGAACTTTTCTGAGGATTCGGGTGCAGGTACCATCGAGAGACTTGGACAGTGCTCGAGTGAGAGACCACGCCTCACGCCCGTGCGATCATATGGTCTCTACAGTTGCATGGAAGTATTTCATATAGAGGTGTATAAAACCATGAGAGGAATAGATCGGGTAGATGCACAGAGACCCTTGCCCAGAGTAGGGGAATCGAGGACCAGAGGACATAGGTTTAAGGTGAAGGGTGAAAGATTGAATAGGAATCTGAGGGGTAACTTTTTCACACAAATGGTGGTGGGTGCATGGAACAAGGTGGCCAGCAGACATTTGTGTAAACCCGTGGAGAAACAAGGAACTGCAGATGCTGGTTTACACAAAAGGACACAGCAGGGGGGCGGCACGGTGGCGCAACGGGTAGATCTGCTGCCTCACCGCGCCAGAGACCCTGGTTCGATCCTGACTAAGGGTGCTGTCTGTACAGAGTTTGTACGTTCTCCCCGTGGCCTGCGTGGGTTTTCTCCGGGTGCTCCGGTTTCCTCCCACACTCCAAAGACGTGCAGGTTTGTAGGTTAATTGGCTTCGGTGAAATTGTAAAATATCCCTAGTGTATGGGGTAGCACTTCTGTACTGGGTGATCGCTGGTCAGCACAGACTTGGTGGGCCGAAGGGCCTGTTTCCATGCTGTATCTCTAAACTAAAATGTTAATTTGAACAGGTTAATGCCAAATGTTGTACTGCTCGGTTTTCTGACTTTACACCCATTTTCTGCGTCAGAGGAGAGGGAGACAGAGAGAGACATGGGAGGACAAGGCGTGAAATCACAGATCAAAGGGGACATTGGTCAAAGAAATGTAGAATGGTTCATTGTTAGCTGAGGGGAAGGTGACAACGAGGTAAACAATCAGTAATATTTACTCAGGAGGGCAATAAACTAGTGGGAGAACTAGGGTGGGGGAGGGACGGAGAGAGAGGTAAATCGAGGAATTGATCGAGTGCATCAAGATTTCAGCATTCAGTGTTGGTGTGTGTTCTTGGTTCTTTTCTTGTATGACTGCAGAAACCAAATTTCGTTTGAACCTCATGTGAGATTCAAATGACAAATAAATGGTATTGTATTGCATTGTATAAGCAGACTGCAGTCTCTTTCACTGCACCTTCATTTCAAGATTCGAGATTCAATTCAAGATTCAAGAAAGTTTATTGTCATGTGTCCCAGATAGGACAATGAAATTCTTGCTTTGCTTCAGCACAACAGACATAGTAGACATGAATACAGAACAGATCAGTGTGTCCATATACCATTATATAAATATATACACACATGAATACATAAAACAAATAAACTGCAAATAAACAGATAATGGGCTATTAATGTTCAGTTTTGTTTGAGGAGTTGTGGGGAAGCAGCTATTTCTGAACCTGGTCATTGCAGTCTTCAGGCTCCTGTACCTTCTACCTGAAGGTAGCGGGGAGATGTGTGTGTGGCCAGGATGTTGTGGGTCCTTGATGATGCTGCCAGCCTCTTTGAGGCAGCGACTGCGATAGATCCCCTCGATGGTAGGGAGGTCAGAACCGATGATGGACTGGACAGTGTTTACTACTCTTTGTAGTCTTTTCCGCTCCTGGGCGCTAATTATCAGGATCAAAATGCACTGATGAATTAATCCATTGATGTAGTTCATCGTAAAGTCGAGAGTCGAGCGGATACAAGGAACTGCAAGATGCTGGTTTACAAAAAAACAGACACACACACGGAGCTGCGGACTCGGGAGCTGCGGGAGGCGGCTGATCGGGAGGTCCGGGCCGCTGAGGAGGAGGATGTTCACCGTCGGGGTTCGGCGTCGGCGTTCCACCAGCCCGGCGTGAGGGCCTGAACATCGGGCCACCCGGGGCGGCGACTGCGGGTGCTAGGAAGGCCTCGACCACGAGTGAACATCTGGGAAGAACGGAGGGGAGGCTGGCTGGACTATGGTGCCTTCCTCACCTTGGTGCCACTGTGTTATGTTGTGTCGTGGACTTTCAGTGTTTGTGCTTTTTTTTAAAATTCTATTTTATTTTTAATATGTTTTATTATTTATTATTATTATTTATTTTTATTTTTATGATACTGCCTGTAAGGGAAATTCATTTTGTTGTCTTTAACTGAGACAATGACAATAAATTTGAATACAATACAATACAATACAAAATACAGATAGAATACGCCCAAAATACAGACACTAACACACAGAATTAAAGGCCGTTCTTTTAGGAAGGAGATGACGAGAAATGTATTTAGTCAGAGGGTGGTGAATCTGTGGAATTCATTGCCACAGAATGCTGTGGAGGCCAAGTCAGTGGATATTTTTACGGCAGAGATAGACAGCTGCTTGATTAGTACGGGTGTCAAAGGTTATGGGGAGAAGGCAGGAGAATGGGGTTGAGAGCCATGATTGAATGGCGGAGTACACTTGATGGGCCGAATGGCCTAATTTTGCTCCGACAAGCTTATGAACTTATGATATTCAGATCATAGATCATCCAACTCACTCCCTTAAATCTATCTTTAGTTTAGTTTAGTGATACATCGCAGAAACAGGCCCTTCGGCCCACCGAATTCGCGCCGACCAGCGACAAATTACATTTATTCCAAGCCAATTAACCTACAAGCCTGTATGCCTTTGGAGGAAACCGAAGATCTCCGTACAGACAGCGCCCGTAGTCAGGATCGAACCCAAGTCTCTGACACTGTAACGGGCCTGTCCCACAGGCTATTTTTAGGCGACTGCCGGCGACTGTCATAGTCATAGCAGGTCGCCGAAAAAAACGGCAACTGGACCCCCCTCTATGACATAAAATTAAAAATAAAATCATTACTTTAACAACAACAAAAAAACGAAGTCAGCTCTGGCGACAACCTACGTCCTCTGGCGACAACCTACGTCACCTGGCGACAACTACGACATCACCTACGTCAGGAGAAGTCAAGCTACGCTCATCGGCGTCAAGCCACTGTAGCGATCGTTGCCGAAAGGTTTTGAACATTTCAAAATCAAGCGCTGACCAGAAAAACGCTACGTCTCTTTGGGCGACTGAGGAGACGACTCACGACCGTGCAGGCGACACCCAGGCGACCATGTGGTGACAGCCTAGTCGCCTGCAGTCGCCTGAAAAATCGCCTAAGTGGGACAGAGCCATAAGGCAGAAACTCTACCGCTGCGCCACCATACAGATTCTTTCTTTAGACTGATATAAATCATTAATTTTGGTGCATCCCGTGGTCTTTCACTCCGACTGAATTTTTAAGGTTTATCGCTAAATTTGGAATCTCCTGTTGACTTGGACACATTTCACTTTCGTACCCTTGATAGTTCCTGTGCTAAGGAAATTATACAAATTATTTAAAAACAAGCGTAATCTTAGATAGCAGCCGTGATTTCGGCAATCCAAATTTCACATCTGCTATTTGCAACACTTGCTTCAGTTGGAAACTCAGCTCGCTTCCACTGAGCTGGGAAGGGGGCAGAGAAGATTCACGAGGACGTTGCCAGGACTCCATGGCTTGAGCTACAGGGAGAGGTTGGGCAGGCTGGGACTTGAATCCTTGGAGGATGAGGCGAGATCATATAGAGGCGTATGAGATCTTGAGGGGAGTAGGTGAGGTAAATGCACTGAGTCTTTTACTCAGAGTAGGGGAATCAAGAACCCAGAAGACACAGTTGAAGTTAGTGTTAAGGGCCTGTCCCACTTGCGCGATTTTTTTCGGCGACTTGCCGGCACCCGTCATAGAAACAGAAAATAGGTGCAGGAGGAGGCCATTCGGCCCTTCGAGCCAGCAACGCCATTCATTGTGATCATGGCTGATCCCCCCCTATCAGTAACCCGTGCCTGCCTTCTCCCCTTCTCCCCATATCCCTTGACTCCACTAGCCCCTAGAGCTCTATCTAACTCTCTCTTAAATCCATCCAGTGACTTGGCCTCCACTGCCTTCTGTGGCAGGGAATTCCACAAATTCACAACTCTCTGGGTGAAAAAGTTTTTTCTCATCTCAGTCTTAAATGGCCTCCCCTTTATTCTAAGACTGTGGCCCCTGGTTCTGGACTCGCCCAACATTGGGAAAATCTTTCCTGCATCTAGCTTGTCCAGTCCTTTTATAATTTTATATGTTTCTATAAGATTCCCCCTCATCCTTCTAAACTCCAGTGAATACAAGCCTAGTCTTTTCAATCTTTCCTCATATGACAGTCCCGCCATCCCAGGGACCAATCTCGTGAACCTACGCTGCACTGCCTCAATCACAAGGATGTCCTTCCTCAAATTAGGAGACCAAAACGCTACGCAATACTCCAGATGTGGTCTCACCAGAGCCCTATACAACTGCAGAATAACCTATTTACTCCTATACTGAAGTCATAGTCGCAGCAGGTTGCCAAATATTTTCAACATGTTGAAAATCCAGTGCCGACCAGAAAAAGGTACGGCTCTTTGGGGGACTACTCACGACCACACGCGGGTCAACCCGTGACATGTCGTGAGTAGCCTCCCAAAGAGTCGTACCTTTTTCTTGTCACCGCTGGATTTTCAACATGTTGAAAAATTTTGGCCACCTGCTACGACTAATGACGGGTGCCGGCAGTCGCCCAAGTGGGCCAGGTCCTTAAGAAGCATCTGGATGAATAATAATAATAATAATGGATGGGATTTATATAGCGCCTTTCTAATACTCAAGGCGCTTTACATCGCATTATTCATTCACTCCTCAGTCACACTCGGTGGTGGTAAGCTACTTCTGTAGCCACAGCTGCCCTGGGGCAGACTGACGGAAGCGTGGCTGCCAATCTGCGCCTACGGCCCCTCCGACCACCACCAGTCACTCACACACATTCACACACAGGCAAAGGGGGGTGAAGTGTCTTGCCCAAGGACACAACGACAGTATGCACTCGCTTGAAGCGCCAAGACTTTGCAGCAAGCACAGATAAAGGGATTAGTATAGATAGATATTTGATTCATTGTTTTTTGTTTGGAGATACAGCGCGGAATCAGGACCTCCGGCCCACTGAGTCCGTGCCGACCAGCGATCCCCGCACGCTAACACCACCCTACACACACTAGGGACAATTTACACATATTCCAAGTCATTTGACTGACAAACCTGTAGTTCTTTGAATGTGGGAGGAAACCATAGATCTCGGAGAAAAAAACCCAAGTAGCGGAGGTCACGGGGAGAATGTAGAAACTATGTACAGGATCGATCAGCCATGATTGAATGGCAGAGTAGACTTGATGGGCCGAATGGCAGGGAAGAGTTGGTCTAGGGATCATGTTTGGCACAGACATTGTGAGACATATGTTTAGTTTAGTTTAGAGATACAGCATGGAAACAGGCCCTCTGTCCCACCGAGTCCATGCCAACAAGCGATCACCCGTTCACACTAGTTCTATGCTATCCCACTTTCCGATCCACTCCCGACACACTAGGGGGGCAAGGTGCAGGGAGCCGATCAACCTTCAAACCCTTTGGGATGTGGGAGGAAACCAGTGCACCCGGAGGAAAGCCACGCGGTCCCAGGGAGAACGCGCAAACTCCACGCATACAGCAGCCGAGGTCAGGATGGAAACCGGGTCTCTGTCACGGTGAGACAGCTGTGCCACCGTGCCACCCTCTATGTTATCTCCATCTAGAGCAGCTGGCAGATGCGGGGACAGTCCCAATGTAGCATCCTTTCTAATCATTAATTAATGGTCTTTGATCTTTCCTTGTTTTCCTGTTTTACTTTTTGCTTTGTTCCACGAAAGTAATGGTTCATCTTATTGAGAAAGTGATATTTTTCACAGCTCATTACAAGAATGACGGTGTGCCTGGGTGTAGCAGTTCGGCAGCTGGTACCGAGCGGTATCGTGTGTCTCGGACCCAACAGATGACAGGCTGCTGGTGTGTCTTTAACCTGCCACCAGTGATGTGTGTCCTCTCTGTCCCCCTGCTGTCACCGTCACTGTCACATGGCCACGGCCCGTCACACACATTTGTTGAGATTTTGATTCTCGGGGAAGCAGATGAAAAGATAAAGATGTGATCTAAGACCGACACAAAAAGCTTCAGTAACTCACCGGGCCAGGCAGCTTCTCTGGAGAAAAGGTATAGGTGACGTTTCGGGTCGAGACCCTTCTTCAGACTCTCAGGAAGAGGCAGGGTAGTTTAGTTTAGTACAGAGATAGAGCACGGAAACAGGCCCTTCGGCCCACCGGGTCTGCGCCGACCAGCGATCCCCGCACATTAACACTATCCTACACCCACTAGGGATCATTTTTAAATTTACGCCAAGCCAATTAACCTACAAACCTGTACGTCTTTGGAGTGTGGGAGGGAGCAGAAGATATCGGAGAAAACCCACGCAGGTCGCGGGGAGAACGTACAAACTCCGTACAGACAGCGCCCGTAGTCGGGATCGAACCCGGGTCTCCGGCGCTGCATTCGCTGTAAGGCAGCAACTCTACCGCTGCGCCACCGTGGCCGTTCTTCAGACTCCTTTTCTCCAGAGATGCTGCCTGACCCGCTGAGTTACTCCAGCACTTTGTGTCTGTCACTATGGCGTGACGCAGTGGTAGAGTTGCTGCCCCACGGTGCCAAACACCCGGGTTCAATCCGGAATACGGGTGCCATCTGTAAGGAGTTTGCACGTTCTCCCTGTGACCTGCGTGGGTTTTCTCCGGGTGCTCCGGTTTCCTCCCACTCTCCAAAGTCATACAGGTTTGTAGGTTAATTGTAAATTGTCCCCAGTGTGTGTAGGATAGCTCTAGTGTGCGGGGTGATCGCTGGTTGCTGTGAACTCGGTGGGCCGAAGGGCCTGTTTCTGTGCTGTAATTCTAAAGTCTAAAATTTAATATTTGCTTTGACATGTTATTCTTTGCCTCCTGCAAGACAAATCTTTGATCTCCATGGAAACGGGCCTTGCTGCCCAGCGACTTTGCGCCAATCATCGATCACCTGTACACACTAGTTCTATGTTATCCCACTTTATCATCCACTTGACAAGGCCTTTGGTAGTAGGCTGGAAATTTAATTTGCATGGGATCCAGGAGAGCTCGCGAGTTGAGTATTCAATTAGCTCGTTCACGCTGGATCTCACGTGAAGTATGACTATCGACCAGTGGCACTAACGCCGGTGGTGATGAAGTGCTTTGAGAGGTTGATCATGGAGCAAATCAACTCCTACCTCGACAAAAACCTGGACCCACTGCAGTTTGCTTACCGCCACAACAGATCAACGGTGGATGCGATCTCGCTGGCCCTCCACTCCGCTCTGGACCACTTGGACAACAAAAACTCATATGTCAGGCTGTTATTCATCGATTACAGCTCGGCATTTAACACAATCATCCCCTCCAAGCTGGTTACCAAATTCGCAGAACTGGGTCTCTGCGCATCCCTCTGCAATTGGATCCTCGACTTCCTCATTCACTGACCACAGTCTGTTCGTATTGGTGGAAACGTGTCAGCCTCGATAACAATCAGCACGGGAGCACCTCAAGGCTGCGTGCTCAGCCCCCTGCTGTACTCACTCTATATTCATGACTGCGTAGCCAGTCACAGTGCGAACTCCATCATCAAGTTCGCTGACGACACCACTGTTGTGGGACGTATCACTGATGGGGATGAGTCAGAGTATAGAAGAGAGATTGAGCAACTGTCCATATGGTGCCAGCGCAATAACCTGGCCCTCAACACCTGCAAAACCAAGGAACTGATTGTGGACTTTGGAAGGAGTAGGAGAGGGACCCACAGCCCCATTTATATCAACGGGTCGATGGTTGAAAGGGTCAAGAGCTTCAAATTCCTGGGCGTGCACATCTCTGAAGATCTTTCCTGGTCCGAGAACACTAATGCAATTATCAAGAAAGCTCATCAGCGCCTCTACTTCCTGAGAAGATTACGGAGAGTCGGATTGTCCAGGAAGACTCTCTCTAACTTCTACAGGTGCACAGTCGAGAGCACGCTGACCGGTTGCATCGTGGCTAGGTTCGGTAATTTGAGCGCCCTGGAGAGGAAAAGATTACAAAAAGTAGTAAACACTGCCCAGTCCATCATCGGCTCTGACCTTCCTTCCATCGAGGGGATTTATCGCAGTCTCTGCCTCAAAAAGGCTGGCAGTATCATCAAAGACCCACAACATCTTGGCCACACACTCATCTCCCTGCTACCTTCAGGTAGAAGGTACAGGAGCCTGAAGACTGCAACAACCAGGTTCAGGAATAGCTACTTCCCCACAGCCATCAGGCTATTAAACCTGGCTCGGACAAAACTCTGATTATTAATAACCCATTTTCTGTTATTTGCACTTTATCAGTTTATTTATTCATGTGTGTATATATTTATATCATGGTATATGGACACACTTATCTGTTTTGTAGTAAATGCCTACTATGTTCTGTGTGCTGAAGCAAAGCAAGAATTTCATTGTCTTATACAGGGACACATGACAATAAACTCACTCGAACTTGAATTTGAACTTGTAATCTTCCAGCCTACCAATGCCATTTTTTTTAGTTTAGTTTAGAGATACAGTGTGGAAACAGGCCTCTCGACCATCAATCTCCCGTTCACACTAGTTTATTCAATAGCCGAACATGGCCTTATCTACTGTATCCGCTGTTCCAGGTGTGGACTATATATCGCCTACCGATCTCCCGGTTGCTAAACACTAACTCCCCCTGCCATTCCCACATTGTCCTTCCTGTCCTGGGCCTCCTCCACTGTCAGAGTGAGGCCCAGCGTAAATTGGAGGAACAGCACCTCATATTTTGCTTGGGCAGCTTACACCCCAGCGGTATGAACATTGACTTCTCATACTTCAAGTAACCCTTGCTTTCCCTCTCTCTCTGTTCCTCCCCCACCCTAGTTCTCCGACTAGTTTCACTGCCCTCCTGATTAAATATTATTGATTGTACCTCGTTGTCACCTTCCCCTCAGCCAACAATCAACCTTGAACATCGTCCCCTTTGATCTGTGATTTCACGCCTTACCCTCCCATATCTCTATGCATCTCCCTCTCCCCTGACTCTCAGTCTGAAGAAGGGTCTCGACCCAAAACGTCACCCATTCCTTCTCTCCAGAGATGCTGCCTGACCCGCTGAGTTACTCCAGCATTTGTTCTGTCTATCTTCGGTGTAAAGGGCCTGTCCCACAATGCGAGTTCACCCAAGACCTCTCCCGAGTTTAAAAAAAAATCAAACTCGTGGTACCTCATCACGAGTATTTTTTTACTCTTGGAAATTTTTCACACTGTTGAGAAATCTTCACGAGTTTCCACGTTTCCCGAGTAACTGCCGTTAGCGTTGCAAGCTGCTACGAGACATCCACAAGCTCCAACGTACCCGCTATGTACTTTCTACGTACTTACCATGAGTTTGATTTTTATTTTAACATAGAAACAGAAAATAGGTGCAGGAGGAGGCCATTCGGCCCTTCGAGCCAGCACCGCCATTCATTGTGATCATGGCTGATTGTCCCCTATCAATAACCCGTGCCTGCCTTCTCCCCATATCCCTTGACTCCACTAGCCCCTAGAGCTCTATCTAACTCTCTCTTAAATCCATCCGGTGACTTGGCCTCCACTGGCCTCTGTGGCAGGGAATTCCATAAATTCACAACTCTCTGGGTGAAAAAGTTTTTTCTCACCTCAGTCTTAAATGACCTCTCCTTTATTCTAAGACTGTGGCCCCTGGTTCTGGACTCGCCCAACATTGGGAACATTTTTCCCTGCATCTAGCTTGTCCAGTCCTTTTATAATTTTATACGTTTCTATAAGATAACCGCCTCATCCTTCTAAACTCCAGTGAATACAACCTCGGGAGAGCTCTTGGGTAAACTCGCATTGTGGGACAGGCCCTTAAACCAGCATCTGCAGTTCCTTCCGACACCTGTTTAAAACCTTAATCTGCAAACTGAGCTCACATGACAACAGTGAGAGGGAGAGCAAGAGGTGTGAAAATAAAGAGAAAAGATAAGGTATTAAAAAAAAACAGGAATAGATAATAGAGGAGCAACGCAGAACATTGCTACCGACCTGTACTCTGTGAAAAGACTTAAAAGGATGAGAATGAATTGGACGACTTAAGGATTAGAAGTCATTTAAAAGTGGCAGAGAATATTTAAAATTTACATCAAAAGGATTAAAAGACCGTGGGAAAATGGATTGCTGGTCACAGAACGGTGGAGAAAATAAAAGCAACAAAATGGTAAGTAGTCAGCCTCAAGCAAGCTGGAGATTTGAAGAGTTTCTTTTCCTATTCAGGGCAACGGGTGCATAAACATCGGGGGAATTTATCGTTTACTCAACAAAAACATCTTGCTTCAGTTTAGTTTTGTTTACTGTCACGTGTACCGAGGTACGGTGAAAAGCTTTTGTTGCGTGGTACCCAGTCAGCGGAACGACAATACGTGATTACAAATCGAGCCGTCCACAGCGTACAGATACAGGGTAAGGAAATAACGTTTAGCACAAGGTTTACAAGGTTAATTCCTGGGGTGGCGGGACTGTCATATGCTGAGAGAATGGAGCGGGGTGGAAGATTGCAACCTTCACGTGGTCCGCCCTGTTTCAACTAATGAAATCAACTCGACGTGCACAAACGGAAGATCAATTAGCACAAGTTGTCCAACAACTTTAGGCTGTGCACGCCACATGAAAGAAGAAGAAGAAGAGAATGGAACGGCTGGGCTTGTACACTCTGGAGTTTAGAAGGATGAGAGGCTATCTCATTGAAACATATAAGATTGTTAAGGGTTTGGACACGCTAGAGGCAAGAAACATGTTCCTGATGTTGGGGGAGTCCAGAACCAGGGGCCACAGTTTAAGAATAAGGAGTAAGCCATTTAGAACGGAGACGAGGAAACACTTTTTCTCACAGAGAGTGGTGAGTCTGTGGAATTCTCTGCCTCTGAGGGCGGTGGAGGCCGGTTCTCTGGATGCTTTCAAGAGAGAGCTAGATAGGGCTCTTAAAAATAGCAGAGTCAGGGGATATAGGGAGAAGGCAGGAATGGGGTACTGATTGGGGATGATCAGCCATGATCACATTGAATGGCTCAAAGGGCCGCATTGCCTACTGCTGTACCTATTGTCTATTGTCTATTGTCTATTGTCTATTGTCTATTGTCTATTGTCACAGGCAGCACCCGAGGTCAGGATCGAACCTGGGTCTCCGGCGCTGCAAGGCAGCGGCTCTACCCACTGCGCTGCCGTGTTTGTAAACACCATTTAATGTCACAAATATAATTACATGTTTCCGAGAAGGAAAATAGAAATATGCGTGTGCATGTTGATATTAATAAATTGCAAACCTCTTGGCTTTCTTCGCAAAAGTATAAGAAGCTGAAGAGATAAACTTCATATGAACTTTAGATCAACCAAGATCATAAATTAAACTTCCTCAATTGGTATTCTGACAAATACATTCTGTGCATAGCTCCAGCTCCATCCCATTACAAGTATGGACAGAATATAGATCAAAATTGTTATTAATTACCAAGGCTATGACTGGAATGAAGTTATTCTTTGTTAGTGGAAACAGGCCCTACTTTGATGCATAGGTCACTCTCAAAAATTATTTTCAGGACACGCACACAAAGTTATGAGGTGAAGAATAAATTCTGCTCCACCAATGTTGATTTAAACCATATTTAAATGCGGAAAGTGCTCGTTCATTAGCTTTCAAATTGATTTGTTTAGTTGATTAAGATATCTGCAGCAAGTGAGGTTGGTGCATTCTGTATTATTTTCCCAATCGATTGAAAGATTACCATTATCAACGACAACTGCAGGCCGGTGGAAGATTTCATACGAGCGGCTGACAGCATTAATTAGATGAGGACTCCAGCCACGGAGAATCATAACTCACGGGTCTGGGGCCCACTTCCCATATCAAACTGCTAAATGATAACTTCGATATCAGACGTGAGTTTGTACACGCCTGTCTATGATCATAAATATTACAACTAAAGAGAATGAGTTAATCTATGCTAATAATAACTAGAGGCACAGCAATTATAGATCTTATCATTGATTAAATGTGATTCATGATCAGGCCATTCATAATTTATGGACATTAACCACTCTTCTGTATACTTCATTAGAATCTTGATGTGTTTGCAAAAGCCAGGTCCAACTAATATTTCCTTTCGCGATTGTTCTTAAATCAGGAAAATCATTTATCTATAGTTCCCTATTAGGATAATTGTTGTAAACCCGAAAAATCTCATGATCTTAGAAAGATCACATGCCTGATTTTAAGGTTTAGGTTTAGGTTCATTGTTGCCACATGTACTGAGGTACAATGAAAATCTTGATGGTGCACGCTATCCACAAGGTGCTGTGCTGGCTCGAAGGGCCGAATGGCCTCCTCCTGCACCTATTTTCTATTTTCTATGTTTCTAGATGACGCGGCGGTAGAGCTGCTGCCTTACAGCGGCAGAGACCCGGGTCCGATCCTAACGACGGGTGCTGTCTGTGTGGAGTTTGCACGTTCTCCCCGTGACCGCGTGGGTTTTCTCCGAGTGCTCCAGTTTCCTCCCATGCTCCAAAGATGTGCAGGTTTGCAGGTTAATTCGCTTCTGCGAGTTTTCACAAGTGTGTGGGACAGAACTAGTGTATGGGTGAACGTTGGGCTTGCATGGAATTGGAGGGCTGAAGGGCGTATTTCCACGCTGTATCTCTAAAACTAAAACTAAAAAAAAAAAATCACAAACTGATGGAGTAACTCAACGGGTCAGGCAGAATCTCTGGAGGACATAGATAGATGCCGTTTGCTTTTTTGAGTCAGCCAGAAAAAGAGATAACAGTCAAAAGTGGTTACAGCATCACCAAGGAAGGCAATATCTTCCTATCCCAGAAACATAGAAACATAGATAATAGGATCAGGAATAGGCCATCCAGCCCTTCGAGCCAGCACCGCCATTCAATAGGATCATGGGTGATCATCCCCAATCAGTATCCCTTTCCTGCTTTCTCCCCATATCCCTTGATTTCTTTAGCCCTAAGTGCTAAATCTAACTCTCTTGAAAACATCCAGTGAATTGGCCTCCACTGCCTTCTGTGGCAGAGAATTCCACAGATTCACAACTCTCTGGGTGAAGAAGTTTTTCCTCATCTCAGTCCTTAATGGCCTACCCCTTATTCTTAAACTGTGACCCCTGGTTCTGGATTCCCCCAAAATTTGGAAAATGTTTCCTACATCTAGCGTGTCCAGTCCTATTATAATTTTATATGTTTCTATATGATTACCTCTCATCCTTCTAAATTCCAGTGAATATAAGCCCAGTCGACCCATTCTTTCTTCATATGTCAGACCCGCAATCCCGGGAATTAACCTGGTGAACCTACACTACACTCCCTCAATAGCAAGAATGTCCTTCCTCAAATTGGGAGACCAAAATTCTCCAGCTGCGGTCTCACTGACACCCTGTACAACTGCAGTAGGACCTCCCTACTCCTAAAGTCAAACCTTGAAATCAAAGTGGGATGGAAAGATTCTGGGTTGGGAGAGGACATGTAGCTCTTGAACCATTTGGGACATGTAGCTTATTTCTAAATAAGAACTTCAATAGATTGATTATTGCATGTGAAACCAATCATAGTAGAAATAGCATCACTAACCCCACCTTACTGTATGCTTTATACTAACACACACTTCCTGCACGGGTCAGTCTTGGAAGCGGTAACGATGAACTAACAACTAACAACCTGCTGTACCGCTATACTATGTGTACAGATTAAAGATGACTTTGAACTCCAGATTGTGCAACTTGCTTATTTACAGCAGTGATGGTGCCCAACAAATCGAGTTATTCCAGTTCTAACCAAAGTCTCTGGGGTTAGCAGAGATATGTCCTGGGTGCCCCACGATTTGGGGAAGGTTATGCCAGAGGTGTCAGAGTAGTAGACTGTGTGGAGTTTGCACGTTCTCCCAGTGACCACGTGGGTTTCCTCCGGGTGCTCTGGTTTCCTTCCGCATCACAAAGACCTGCGAATTTGTTGGTTAAAAGCACACTTATAAACCAACAGGTTTTATTAGCTCAGTGGCTCAGCTGGGAGAGTCGCTGCCTCACAGCGCCAGAGATCTGGGTTCCATCCTGACTTGGGGTGCTGACAGTGTGGAGTTTGCACATTCTCCAAGTGACCATGTGGGTTTGCTCTGGGTGCCCTGGTTTCCACCCAGACCCCAAGGATGTGCGGGTTTGTAGGTTAATTGTCCCTCTGTCAGGCCCTCTCATAGATGAACTGAGGCCCAGGCCAATTTCAATTCTAGAGGCCCCCAAATCAAGATCCCTTTGAAGCAGACAGGCATGAGGCCCATGCTAAATGACACTCGTTGCCCTCCCCCCTGATAGGGTCTACCCTCTGTAAATTGTCCCAGGTGTGTAGGGAGTGGATGAGAAAGTGGGGATAAAGTTGAACTAGTACAAGCGGGTGATCCATGGTCGGTGTGGACTCAATGACAATCATCATCATCGGTGGTCACTCGAAACGAGTATGACTGTCCTCTCATGGAGGACGCCCGTGCGTGACTTTGTTTAACGTGGGGAGACTGGTGCACAGACAGCCACCCCACGGTCCTTGACAGATCTGGGTCAGGATCCAGTGGCATGGAGTCCAAGACGACCGGAGACCCTTTTCTGTTGCAGCCTTCATCCGCCTTCCCAGCCGTTGTGACGCTCCACTAAGGTCAGCCATCGTCCTCCGCCTGTTCCACCGTTGAGGTCTTGGTCGGATCGCTCTTTGTCAGGGACCTCCCCCTCGACCATACCGCCATGGGTGGCCCTACCAGGAGCATAGCTCCAGACGGCATCGCTCTCAGGATCTCAGGTCTACACAAGCTTCACCAGTCTGTGTACCGAAGGCACGTTTCCATAATTCAACTCAATTTTTTTTGGATTTCACAAAACAATCCCACTCTATCATTAAAGGACACCAAGTGCTGGAGTAACTCAACAGGTCGGACAGCATCCCTGGAGAACACTGATAGGTGATGTTTCAGGTCAGGACTGTTCTTTAGACTGAGTCTGAAACATAGAAACATAGAAACATAGAAAATAGGTGCAGGAGTAGGCCATTCGGACCTTCGAGCCTGCACCGCCATTTAATATGATCATGGCTGATCATCCAACTCAGTATCCTGTACCTGCCTTCTCTCCATACCCTCTGATCCCTTTAGCCACAAGGGCCACATCTAACTCCCTCTTAAATATAGCCAATTAACTGGTCTCAACTACATTCTGTGGCAGAGAATTCCAGAGATTCACCACTCTCTGTGTGAAAAATGTTTTTCTCATCTCAGTCCTAAAAGATTTCCCCTTTATCCTTAAACTGTGACCCCTTGTTCTGGACTTCCCCAACATCGGGAACAATCTTCCTGCATCCAACCACCTAAGAATTTTGTAAGTTTCTATAAGATCCCCCCTCAATCTTCTAAATTCTAGCGAGTACAAGCCGAGTCTATCCAGTCTTTCTTCATATGGAAGTCCTGACATCCCAGTAATCATAAGAAGAAGGGTCGCAACCTGAACCGTCACCAATCCATGTTCTCCAGGGATACTGCCTGACCCATTGAGTTACTCCAGCACTTAGTGTCCTCTTGTGTATTAACCAGCACCTGCAGTTTTTTGTTTCCACATCCTTCCCCTGTCTCTCCTTGTTCATCCTACCCAATCCAATTTTTCATACTCAATATTCTCTGTACGTTCCATCTCCTTCCTCTCATTAGATGCCAATAAATATATTAATATACATTGTCTGTTTGAGTATCTATATTTATATACATAAACAAATAGCTATTTCTGTAGATCAATATTTGAAATACAAATATGCTTTGGAACAAACATATGTTCCACACAGTGACATGATATATGAATGCTGCCATTATCTAGCTTATTTGTTAGTTTTCCCAATTTTACTTGCCTTTAACCACACCACAGCTATATCGAGCAATATTTTTCCAATTAAATGGATTTTGCTCGTGGACTGGTAGACATTGAGGGCTCTTCCTTTAAAGATGACAAGCTTAGATCTCACCATCCACTTAGTCATACAGTGATACAGCGTGGAAGCAGGGCCTTTGGTCCCCAACTTGCCCTCACCGACCAACATGCCCCATCTACACTAGTCCCACCTGCCTGCGTTTGATCCATATCCCTCTAAACCTGCCCTATCCATGTCCCTGTATAAAATCATGAGATGAAATAGATCGAGGAGACGCACAGAGTCTTGCCCAGAGTTGGAGAATCGGGAACCAGAGGACAAAGGTTTAAGGTGAAGGGGGAAAGATTTAATTAGAATCTGAGGGATAATATTTTCATGCAGAGGGTGCATGGAATGAGCTGCCAGAGGAGGTAGTTGAGGCAGGGTCTATCGCAACGTTTAAAAAACATTTAGACAGGTACATGGCTAGGACAGGTTTAGAGGGATATGGGCCAAATGCAAGTAGATGGGACTAGTGTAGTTGGGACATGTTGGTCAGTGTGGACAAGTTGGGCTGAAGGGCCTGTTTCCATGCTGGAAGACTTCATGACTCTATGTTTCTTAAACGTTGCAATAGTCCCTGCCTCAACTACCTCCTCTGCCAGCTTGTTCCATACATCCACCACCCTTTGTGTAAAATGTTACCCCTTTCACCTTGAACCTATGTCCTCTGGTTCTCGATTCCCCTACTCTGGGCAAAAGACTCTGTGCGTCTACCCGATTTGTCCCTCTCATGGAATAGATCGGGCAAACTTACTAAATATCCAAATATAGGATTAAATTAGCACTAATTTCGGTGTTGGAAAATAATTTGGACGAACAGTCTTAAATGTTCCTCAAAACTTTACCCTTTCCTGCTGACACTAGCAGTTTAGTTATATTAGTTTAGAGATACAGCACGGAAACAGGCCCTTCGGCCCACCGAGTCCGCGCCGACCAGCGATCCCCACACATTAACACTATCCTACACATACCAGGGTCAATTTTACATTTACAGAAAGCCAACTAGCCTACAAACCTGTACGTCTTTGGAGTGTGGCAGGAAAGGAGTGTTGGGGGAGTCCAGAACCAATTTAGAATGGAGACGAGGAAACACGTTTTCTCACAGAGAGTGGTGAGTCTGTGGAATTCTCTGCCTCAGAGGGCGGTGGAGGCAGGTTCTCTGGATACTTTCAAGAGAGAGCTAGATAGGGTTCTTAAAAATAGCGGAGTCAGGGGATATGGGGGGAAGGCAGGAATGGGGTACTGATTGTGGATGATCATCCATGATCACATTGAATGGCGGTGTTGGCTCGAAGGGCCAAATGGCCTGCTCCTGCACCTATTGTCTATTGTCTGTTGAAACGGAAGATCTTGGAGAAAACCCACACGGTCACGGGGACAACGTACAAACTCCGTACAGACAGCACCTGTAGTCAGGATCGAACCCGGGTCTCTGGCGCTGAAAGCGCTGTAAGGCAGCAACTCTACCGCTGCGCCACCGTGCCGCTCTGTAGTGGCTCTGCAGTGCACCATTCTTGATCTGAAACAGGCTTAGTATTGTCACCGTACGACAATTAATCAAACATAAAGTGGTTATCCATCATGTACTCAATGGCTCAAAGTCATAATGGCCTGCAATGATATACTTCTATATAGTGTAAGCGATTGGCTAGGTCCCTTAAGTAGTGTGAATTAAAAGAAATGATTTCATGGATCTGAGCTTCCGTAAATTTAGCTGCTGATTACACTTTGTGCGATGTCTCATTAAACTTCCCAAAACCACCACGTATGGTCAAGGTAAATGTTTTGAAATTTGAGGTTTACTTCAAATATTTATGTCCTCTTATTGAAAGTTCAGAGAGTGTAAGTTAGGGCGGCACGGTGGTGCAGCGGGTAGAGCTGTACTGCAGGAGACCCGGGTTCGATCCTGACTACAGGTGCTTGTCTGTACGGAGTTTGTACATAGAAACATAGAAACATAGAAAATAGGTGCAGGAGTAGGCCATTCGGCCCTTCGAGCCTGCACCGCCATTCAATATGATCATGGCTGATCATCCAACTCAGTATCCTGTACCTGTCTTCTCTCCATACCCCCTGATCCCTTTAGCCACAAGGGCCACATCTAACTCCCTCTTAAATATAGCCAATGAACTGTGGCCTCAACTACCTTCTGTGGCAGGGAGTTCCAGAGATTCACCACTCTCTGTATGAAAAATGTTTTTCTCATCTCGGTCCTAAAGGATTTCCCCTTTATCCTTAAACTGTGACCCCTTGTCCTGGACTTCCCCAACATCAGGAACAATCTTCCTGCATCTAGCCTGTCCAACCCTTAAGAATTTTGTACGTTTCTATAAGATCCCCCCTCAATCTTCTAAATTCTAGCGAGTACAAGCCGAGTCTATCCAGTCTTTCTTCATATGAAAGTCCTGACATCCCAGGAATCAGTCTGGTGAACCTTCTCTGTACTCTCTCTATGGCAAGACTGTCTTTCTTCAGATTTGGAGACCAAAACTGTACGCAATACTCCAGGTGTGGTCTCACCAAGCCCCTGTACAACTGTAGTAGAATCTCCCTGCTCCAATACTCAAATCCTTTTGCTATGAATGCCAACATACCATTCGCTTTCTTCACTGCCTGCTGCACCTTTATGCCTACTTTCAATGACTGGTGTACCATGACACCCAGGTCTCGTTGCATCTCCCCTTTTCCTAATCGGCCACCATTTAGATAATAGTCTACTTTCCTGTTTTTGCCACCAAAGTGGATAACCTCACATTTATCCACATAATACTGCATCTGCCATGCATTTGCCCACTCACCCAGCCTATCCAAGTCACCTTGCAGCCTCCTAGCATCCTCCTCACAGCTAACACTGCCCCCCAGCTTCGTGTCATCCGCAAACTTGGAGATGTTGCATTCAATTCCCTCGTCCAAATCATTAATCATACGTTCTCCCTGTGACCTGCGTGGGTTTACTCTGGGTGCTCCGGTTTCCTCCGAAACTCCAAACACATACAGGCTTGGTAAGGATTGTAAATTGTCCCTGGTGTGCACAGGATAGTGTAAGTGTGCGGGGGGTCGCTGGTCGTCACGGGCTCGGTGGGCCGAAGGGCCTGTTTCTGCGCTGTATCTCCAAACTAAACTAAATTAGTGATGATGTAATTTGGACTCTGGACCCAGCTGAGATAGAAAGGGTGACATTTCAACTGGTGAGAAGGCACCTATGTTTAAACAGAAGACACAGTCTGGATACTAAGGGGACAAGCACTACTCGAGATTATTACAGTCAACAAAATCTCGGAACAGTTAATTGGTTTATATATCTAATTTAATTGATTTGTCAATAAAAAAAAATTATAGGTTTTATGAGAATCAAAGAGCAATGGAGTTAATGGAAAAAAAACTAAATTGCATATAAAAAGGAAATGGATAAACTAAATGATGGGTCTTGAAAGGCTGACACAGTCGTATCCTGTTGTTAGCGAACGTCATCTGAGATGATGATTTAAGATTGTTTCAGCCTGAAATACAGGGTGGTGAATCTGTGGCATTCTTTGCCACAGAGGGCTGTGGAGGCCAAGTCTATGGATATTTTTAAGGCAGAGATAGATAGATTCTTGATTAGTACGGGTGTCAGGGGTTACGAGGAGAAGGCAGGAGAATGGGGTTGGAGGGGAGAGACAGAAGGTAGACACAAAGGGCAGATGTAACTCAGCAGGACATATGATGAGAATTTGACGGCACTGGGCCTGTGCTCGCTGGAGTTTAGAAGGATGAAGGGGTACATTGAAACTTACCGAATAATGAAAAGCCTGGATAGCGTGGATGTGGAGAGGATGTTTCCACTAGTGGGAGAGTCTAGGACCAGAGGTCACAGCTTCAGAATTAAAGGACTTCCTTGTGGAAGGGGATGAGGAGGAATTTCTTTAGTCAGAGGGTGGTGAATCTGTGGAATTCTTTGCCACAGACGGCTGTGGAGGCCAAGTCAGTGGATATTTTTAAGGCAGAGATTGACAGATTGTTGATTAGTACAGGTGTCAGGGGTTATGGGGAGAAGGCAGGCGAATGGGGTTAGGAGGGAGAGATAGATCAGCCATGATTGAATGGCGGAGCAGAATTGATGGGCCGAACGGCCTAATTCTGCTCCTATCACATGACCTTATGACCTTATGGATTATTAGGGACGACAGATGGCACAATGGGCTAAGTGTTCGGCTGGCAACCGGAAGGTAGCCGGTTCGAATCCCGCTTGGAGTGCATACTGTCGTTGTGTCCTTGGGCAAGACACTTCACCCACCTTTGCCTGTGTGTGAATGTGTGTGAGTGATTGGTGATGGTCGGAGGGGCCGTAGGCGCAGATTGGCAGCCACGCTTCCGTCAGTCTGCCCCAGGGCAGCTGTGGCTACAGAAGTAGCTTACCACCACCGAGTGTGACTGAGGAGTGAATGAATAATGCGATGTAAAGCGCCTTGAGTATTAGAAAGGCGCTATATAAATACCATCCATTATTATTATTATTATTAGAGGGTGGCGCAGTTGCGTAGCGGTAGAGTTGCTGCCTCACAGCACCAGAGACTTTCTTAATACTTTCTTATCCACGCGCACTCGTGCTTTACAGCACTATCGTTCCATAAAAGGAAAACTTGCAAAAAGAAAATTCCTGATGATTGGACACTAGATTGTCCTGCGCTTGCAATGATACAGAATGAGGCCATTCGGCCCATTGAGGCCATGTTGGAGCAGTCACAGAGAGGTTGCACGGAGCTCATACACAGAGCACCCAAGTTCAGGATTAGCGAAAAGTCGCTGGAATCACGTGGTATAAATGTGGGAGACAGAAGTGGACTGATCTTTAAACTGAGTTTGACAGCAGGGAATGTTGTCAGACGCACCTCAAAGCTGCGCGGGGAATAGTAAAAATGTACACCTGGCGGTGTTGCATCAGTAACTTGGTGGTAATCAGTCTTACAGAAATCTCATTAAAAATGAAATGATGCAACTGCATACATGCAAAGTAAAAACTGTAAAAGAAAAAATCCATGGCATTTATCCTTGTGCCGATCTAAGGGCCACCACTCAACACATGAAAATTGCGCAATTTGTATTTAAATCTGATTTTTCTTTTCCTACAGAAAGTATGAAATGGGCGGTAGAGTTGCTGCCTCACAGCGTCAGAGACCTGGTTCAATCCTGACCTCGGGTGCTGTCTGCGCGGAGTTTGTACGTTCTCCCTGTGACCGCGTGGGTTTTTTCTCCGGGTGCGCCGGATTCCTCCCACACTCCAAAGACGAGCAGGTTTGTAGGTTAATTGGCTACGGTAAAACAAAATTGTAAATTGTCCCTGGTGTGTGTAGGATAGTGCTAGTGTACGGGGTGATCGCTGGTCGGCACGGACTCGGTGGGACGAAGGGCCTGTTTCCTAGCTGTATCTCTAATGCCTAAAGTCTAAAGATGGACAGGTTCAGAGCAGTTTTTTGGAACAGGGTGAATAGTGTGACTGTCTGTACAGGTATTCTGATTAATGACACAAATTGCATCAGAAAATTAAACTCAATTCAGCAAATTATAAATATCTATCCACATGTCAAAATGTAGCCTTATGTCGCTAGAAAATAGCAATCCAACTATACCCTAAATGTCTTGCTAAGGTTTTGAGCAACCCTCTTGTGAAATCCTTAACGGACAGGATTGAATAGTGAATGAGAATGAAAGATAAAACCAAAAAAAACCTCTTGCACAAATATTTTTGTCTCTCAAAGTGACAGTTCGTAAGTGATCGCACTAAATTACAGAGACAATGAGAACAATTTATTGGAATGTTAAATACATTTCTATGAAAATAGTTTCAATGCACCAAGTTTTAATCAGACATATATTGCCAATAGTCATGTTGCAATTCATCATTTTAAGATAAAGTACTTTTTGTTTTTGAAGCAGAATGCGGTGCAGCACGGTGGCGCAGCGGTAGAGTTGCTGCCTTACAGCGCTTGCAGCGCCTGAGACCCGGGTTCGATCCTGACTCCGGGTGCTGTCTGTACGGAGTTTGTACGTTCTCCCCATGACCTGCGTGGGTTTTCTCCAAGATCTTCGGTTTCCTCCCACACTCCAAAGACGTACACGTATGTAGGTTAATTATTACCATATAATATAACCATATAACAATTTACAGCACGGAAACAGGCCATCTCGACCCTTCTAGTCCGTGCCGAACACGTATTCTCCCCTAGTCCCATATACCTGCGCTCAGACCATAACCCTCCATTCCTTTCCCGTCCATATAACTATCCAATTTATTTTTAAATTATAAAAACGAACCTGCCTCCACCACCTTCACTGGAAGCTCATTCCACACAGCACCACTCTCTGAGTAAAGAAGTTCCCCCTGTTACCCCTAAACTTCTGTCCCTTAATTCTCAAGTCATGCCCCCTTGTTTGAAACTTCCCTACTTTCAGTGGGAAAAGCTTATCCACGTCAACTCTGTCTATCCCTCTCATCATTTTAAAGACCTCTATCAAGTCCCCCCTTAACCTTCTGCGCTCCAGAGAATAAAGCCCTAACTTGTTCAACCTCTCTCTGTAACTTAGTTGGTGAAACCCAGGCAACATTCTAGTAAATCTCCTCTGTACTCTCTCTATTTTGTTGACATCCTTTCTGATAATTAGGCGACCAGAATTGTACACCATACTCCAGAATTGGCCTCACCAATGCCTTGTACAATTTTAACATTACATCCCAACTTCTATACTCAATTGGCTTGGTGTATGTGCAAATTGTCCCTAGTGTATGTAGGATAATGTTAATGTGCGGGGTGAACTAAACTGCAACATTTCTGTAGTTAGTTTGGATAGTAAAATAGGTTGCAGCAGTGTTAAATATCTAAGTTCAAATGATTTAGTTTTGTTTAGTTTCGAGATACAATGTGGAAACAGACCCTTCGGCCCACCGAGTCTGCCCCATCCAGCAATCCCTGCACAATAACAATACCCCACACACACCAGGGGCAATTTACATTTATACCAAGCCAATTAACCTACAAACCAGGTTCAGGAATAGCTACTTCCCTACAGCCATCAGGCTATTAAACCTGGCTCGGACAAAACTCTGATTATTAATAACCACTTTCTGTTATTTGCACTTTACCAGTTTATTTATTCATGTGTGTATATATTTATATCATGGTATATTGACACATTTATCTATCTGTATACATTTATCTGTTTTGTAGTAAATGCCTACTATGTTCTGTGTGCTTAAGCAAAGCAAGAATTTCATTGTCCTATACATGGACACATGACAATAAACTCACTTAGAAACATAGAAACATAGAAATTAGGTGCAGGAGTAGGCCATTCGGCCCTTCGAGCCTGCACCGCCATTCAATATGATCATGGCTGATCATCCAACTCAGTATCCCGTACCTGCCTTCTCTCCATACCCTCTGATCCCCTTAGCCACAAGGGCCACATCTAACTCCCTCTTAAATATAGCCAATGAACTGGCCTCGACTACCCTCTGTGGCAGGGAGTTCCAGAGATTCACCACTCTCTGTGTGAAAAAAGTTCTTCTCATCTCGGTTTTAAAGGATTTCCCCCTTATCCTTAAGCTGTGACCCCTTGTCCTGGACTTCCCCAACATCGGGAGCAATCTTCCTGCATCTAGCCTGTCCAACCCACTTGAACTTGAAAACCTGTACGTCTTTGGAGCGTGGGAGGAAACCGAAGATCTTGGAGAAAACTTGCGCGGTCACGGTGAGAACGTACAAACTCCGTACAGACAGCACCCGTAGTCGGGATCGAACCCGGGTCTCAGGTGCTGTAAGCAGCTGTAGGCAGTAGTGCCCCTGTCCCACTTAGGAAACCTGAATGGAAACCTCTGGAGACTTTGCGCCCCACCCAAGGTTTCCGTGCGGTTCCCGGAGGTTTTTGTCAGTCTCCCTACCTGCTTCCACTACCTGCAACCTCTGGCAACCACCTGCAACCTCCGGGAACCGCACGGAAACCTTGGGTGGGGCGCAAAGTCTCCAGAGGTTTCCGTTCAGGTTTCCTAAGTGGGACAGGGGCTTTATGCTACCGCTGCGCCACCGTGCCGACCCACTGATTTATAATCAGTTCGGGTAAAAGGTTGATATTTTTTAGCTGTGGCAAATAATGGAACAAAATTGCCCTTGGGTTACGCAGAGGTAGATGAACAATTTTTCACCAACATTAGGGGGTGAAGTCCAGTGATTTTAAAGCACACGGCACGATTAATTAAAATTAGTTCTCTTTTCAATCTGATGAATGAATGAAATGATCTCTGATGCTGTGCAATAACCACATTAAAAACAAACATTTAATAAGTCACTCAAGTAATTTATCTTATAAACTTCAGTCAGCACCTTCTGCACAAGCGTTTAAGGATGGTTTAATTTTGAGGTTGTGGTAAATTGATTTAAAAATTCATGCCTTAATGTTTAGTGAAGGATCAATTGAATACCACTGTTTCGATATGTAATTTCAAGGAAAATATCATGCATTTATCAATCATCTTGTGATGGTATTTGTCGGAAGGAACTGCAGATGCTGGTTTACACCAAATTTCGGTTCACACAAAATGCTGGAGTAACTCAATGGGACAGGCAACATCTTTGGAGAGAAGGAATGGGTGATATTTTGGGTCGAGGCCCTTCTTCAGACCAATAGGAAATTTCACCCATTCCTTCTATCCAGAGATGCTGCCTTGTGATAGTATGTAACGCGGAGGACAATTTTCTCCGACATATTTACGATACGATACGATGGCACTTTATTGTCAGACCGAGGTCTGAAATTTGTTTATGCATACAGCCGTATAATAAAATAAAGAACACAACACGATAGAGTCCAACATAAAACATCCCCACACAGCAGAATCAAATTATTGTCTGACAATAATCTTAGTGTCTAGTAATGGTAAATAATCTTAGTGTCTTTTAATAAGGTAAAATATCTTGGGCATTTTATTGCAGAACAAATGACAGATGATGAGGATATTGATAGGCAACCACGTATGCTATATGTACAGGCGAATATTCTCTTGCGTAAATTTGGTGCGTGTACAAATGTGGTGAAGATGTCGCTGTTTAGAGCATACTGCACACCACTCTATACTGCGCACCTGTGGTCGAACTAGGGAAAGACAAGTTTGCAGAGACTAAAGGTGGCCTCTATTGATGCCATGAGAACACTGCTAAGGAAACCTAGATGGTGTAGCGCTAGTAACATGCTTGTGGCTGCAGGAGTCAGTACTTAAGAAGCTATCCAAAGAAATCATATGTATAATTTAATTTGCAGGATAAATGACTCTAAAGGGGCTGTCCCACTGTACGAGCTAATTCAAGAGTTCTCCCGAGTTTCCCCTGATTCGAACTCAGAGAATTACGGTAATAGCCGCTCGTAGGTACTCGGGGCTCTCGTGGACATTTTTCAACATGTTGAAAAATCTTCACCCGAGTACCTGCCGTTAGCGTTACGAGCCGCTAAGAGACGTCCCGAGCTCCAACGTACCCGCTACGTACATTCTACGTGCTTACCACGAGTTTGATTTTTTTAAAACTCAGCAGAGCTCTTGAATTACCTCGTACAGTGGGACAGGAAGGGCCTTGTCAAACATAAGGTTTAGCACTACACTCTACGAATCCCAGTTGTGGAGAAACTGGTGTCGCTGTCTCGTTGAACGACACTGATTTTTATTTTTATTCTGGATTTTAAATCATGTATTGTGTTTTTTTTTCTTAATATATAATTTATGATGCTGTTTTAAGTGATATACTAAGATTTTATATGGATGTTATGATGTTTTTATATGCAATGTATTTTTATGTAATGTTGTCCCTTGTCTGGACCTTGAGTCCGAAATAAAGTATTTTATTTTTATTATTATTATTATTATTATTATTATTATTATTATTATTATTATTATTATTATTATTATTATTATTATTATTATTATTATTATTATTATTATTATTATTATTATTATTATATAGTGGAGTGCTGTACCCCTGCAGATTGAAATCGAGATTATAGAGAAGCATGCTAGATTGGCTAAATGGATTTCTCCCATTTCACTTTTTCTTGTGTTCAAGTATTTTCTCTCCTGTCTCCCACTTGTTTTATTAGTTGCTAACTTGCAAGATATGGTCTAAATTTACAGTCTGCATTGAACACCAGCAAATCATAGAGTATCACAATTGATTAGACTAAATTGTCCATCTCCGCTATGTTTTTGGGGATTTGATTGGGTGAATTTACTGATTGCCTTCATCTCATTTAAAAATAAATCAATAGCAGCAAAGTGGCGATGGATAAATTGAGTCTAATGCGGGATAACGGCAGCAAATATACTTCTGCAGCAAGTCTTCAATCAAATTTGTGGGAGATTTGGAACATATATCACTTGGAAGCTTTGATCTTAATAAGTGTCCATTGTACGCACAGCCACAGCTTTTGCAATGTTTGCCTGCATGCTAATTTTCCCCGGGCATTGCCAATGCCTTTCGTCGCATTGACCGAACACTGTTAAAATAAACACAAGACATCAGGTGGCGCTGCGGTAGAGTTGCTGCCTCACAGCGCCAGAGACCCGGGTTTGATCCTGGCCACGGGGGCTGTCTGTTTGTATGGAGTGGACAATAGACCATCGACAATAGGTGCAGGAGGAGGCCATTTGGCCCTTCGAGCCAGCACCGCCATTCAATGTGATCAAGGCTGATCATCCACAGCGTTTGCACGTCCTCCCCGTGACCTGCGTGGGTTTTCTCCGGGTGCTCCGGTTTCCTCCAACATCCCAAAGAAGTACAGATTTGTAGGTTAATTGGCTTCGGTGAAATAATAAATTGTCTCAAATGTGTGTGGGATACCGTTAGTGTGAGGCGTCATTGCTGGTCGGCACGAACTCAGTGGGCCGAAGGGCCTGTTTCCACGCTGTATCTGTAAACTAAACTAAATTAATTGAATTGCAGCTGCCTGTGAACATTTTAACTCCACTATCCATTTTATATTATGGAAGAACAGATAAATAAGAGATGCATGTTTCTGTCCGAGATGTCAATGTTCAGAGATATAATTGAATTAGAGAGAAAAATTATGTTAAAATAAACACAAGATATTATGGTAGAGTTGCTGCCCCACAGCGCCAGAGATCCAGGTTCGATCCTGACTTCGGGTGCTGTCTGTACGGAGTTTGTACGTTCTCCCCGTGACTTGCGTGGGTTTTCTCCGGGAGCTCCGGTTTCCTCCCACACTCCAAAGGCGTGCAGGTCTGTAGGTTATTTGGCTTTGGTAAAAAAGTGCAAAATGCCCCTAGTGTGTGTAGGATAGTGTTAGTGTATGGGGTGACCGCTGCTAACTTCTCCTTTCCCCACTAAAACTAACGTCTGCCAACTGACGGACAACCAGTTTCTGAAACCTTTGCCCAGAAAACCTTGCCGCTAATCTTTAATTCCAACGATCCGTTATTCTGGCCGACCCGACACATCGCCTGCCCATTCTTTCCTCAGGTGTTGCCTGACCCCCTGCGTTACTCCAGCACTTTGTGCTTTGCTCAGGATTCCAGCACCTGCAGTTCCTTGTGTCTCTACCGATCGATCTTGGATGAAGAACGGTCCTGACCTAAAATGTTACCTGTCCACTCCCTCCACAGAGATGCTGCCTGACCTGCCGAGTTACTCCAGTACTTTGGGTTTTGCTCGGGATTCCAGCACCTGCAGTTCCACGTGTCTCCATGTGTTATTTTAAACAAGTTTCCCCGGTGTGGGAAGTCGCCGGGAATGAAGAGGGAATATTTGGTACACTTTGTGCCTTGGTCACCGCCCTATATGTGGTGCCCCTTTGCATACCTTGTGTGTAGGTAGCATGGAAAACAAAGAATTTCACTTTGGCATGTCAGATGTGATTTATAAAGTACCATTCATCCATCCAGCTTTTCATATGTAGAGAGGAACTGCAGATGCTGGTATATACCGAACTTGGACACAAAGTGCTGGAGTAACTCAGCGGGTCAGGCAGCATCTCTGGAGAAAAAGGATGGGTGATGGTTTGGGTCGGGATCCTTCTTCAGACTCTTAAGTACTTCAGTATTTCATGGATTGTCTGAATGCAGCTGACCAACACTACCCAAAGCAGAAGATAGACAGAAGATAGAGCCTCATTTTGTTCTGGCATTTTATTTCATTCCTCACATGTTTAAATTATAATGTTTTATTCTTAATTGTTTACTGTATATCGTGTTGCTACTTGCGAGCAAAGCACCAAGGCAAATTCCTTGTATGTATACATACTTGGCTAATAAAATTTATTCAATTCAATTCAACTCAATCCAATCACTCTATGACTCTCTACACCTCGTAAGTAATTGCCCAACCCCTTGGACTTATGCTTCATTCCAACAAAGGCTTGGATAGAGTGGATGTGGAGAGGATGTTTCCACTTATGGGAGAGTCTAGGACTAGAGGTCACAGCCTCAGAATTAAAGGACGTTCTTTAAGGAAGGAGACGAGGAGAAATTTATTTAGTCAGAGGGTGGGTGAATCTGTGAAATTCTTTACACAGACGGCTGTGGAGGCCAAGTCAGTGGATATTTTTAAGGCAGAGAGAGATAGATTCTTGATTGGACAGGTGTCAGAGGTTATGGGTAGAATGCAGGAGAATGGGGTTAGGGGGGAGAGATAGATCAGCCATGATTGAATGGCAGAGTAGACTTGATGGGCCTAATGGCCTAATTCTACACCTATCACTTCTGACCTTATTAATGATACTTTATTGTCACATGTGACAAGTCACAGTGAAATTCTTGGCTTGCATCCCCAAGGTATGTGAATAGGCACCACATACAGGGCTCTGACAGAGTTGGCTGATGTCTCTGTCCCTTTGATTCTGGCTTGTAATGCATCTTCCATTACCATCACCCCTTCAGTGTTGGCCGCATCCAGCGACCGTCTGCGGTCTAACACGTGGAGTTTCCATCTTACATCTTTCCACCACGCTCTTGTCATCAAGACTTTCCTGAAGATTCATTTCTGACCGAGACGTTGACATCTGTTTTCCACACTCCTGCTCAATCTTTGTCAGAGTCCGCATCCCAGTGGAGTATCCTTACAGCACGACACAATTATTACGATACCCCCGCAGCCACTCTCCTCACTGCTGTTCCCCTCATCTTCTTTCCCAACCGACTAGTGTCATTGAGTCACACAGCGTGGACACAGGCCCTTCGGCCCAACTTGCCCATACCGTCCGAGATTGCCCCATCTACACTAATCCCACTTGCCCATATCCCTCTAACCCTTACTTATTCATGTACCTGTCCAAATGTCCAAAGAGGTCCTTCTGCAGTTGTACAGAGCCCTAGTGAGGCCACACCTGGAGTATTGTGTGCAGTTTTGGCCCGCTAATTTGAGGAAGGACATTGTTGCTATTGAGGGAGTGCAGCGTAGGTTTACAAGGTTAATTCCCAGGATGGCGGGACTGTCATATGCTGAGAGAATGGAGCAGCTGGGCTTGTACACTCTGGAGTTTAGAAGGATGAGAGGGTATCTCATTGAAACATATGATTGTTAAGGGCTTGGACACACTAGAGGCAGGAAATATGTTCCCGATGTTGGGGGAGTCCAGAACCAGGGGCCACAGTTTAAGAATAAGGAGTAAGCCATTTAGAACGGAGATGAGGAAAGACTTTTTCTCACAGAGAGTGGTGAGTCTGTGGAATTCTCTGCTTCAGATGGCGGTGGAGGCAGGTCCTCTGGATGCTTTCAAGAGAGAGCTAGATAGGGCTCTTAAATATAGTGGAATCAGGGGTTATGGGGAGAAGGCAGGAACGGGGTACTGATTGGGGATGATCAGCCATGATCACATTGAATGGCGGTGCTGGCTCAAAGGGCCGAATGGCCTACTCCTGCACCTATTGTCTATTGTCTAAATGTTGTTATAGTACCTGGCATAACTACCTGCTTTGGCAGGTAACTCCATACATCCACCACCTTCTCAGTAAAAAAGTTGTCCCTCGGGTTCCTATTAAATCTTGCTCCTCTCACCTTAAACTTCAATGACCTCTGGTTCTTGATTCCCCTCCTCTAGGTGCAGCAGTAGAGTTGCTGCCTTACAGCGCCAGAGACCCGGGTTCGATCCTGACTACAGATGCCAATGGCACGGAGCTTGTATGTTCTCCCTGTGACCGCATGGGTTTTCTCCGGGTGCTCCGGTTACCTCCCACCCTCCAAAGCCGTACAGGTTTGTAGGTTAATTGGCTTCAGCAAACAATTGTACATTATCCCTAGTGTATGCGAGTGCTAATGTACAGGTGATCGCTGGTCGGCGTGGACTTGGTGGGCTGTGGAGGCCAAGACAACGGATATTTTTAAGGTGGAGATTGACAGATTCTTGATTAGTATCAGGGATTGTGGGGAGAAGGCAGGAGAATGGGCTTGAATGGGAAAGATAGATCAGCCATGATTGAATGGCGGAGTAGACTAGATGGGCCGAATGGCCTAGTTCTGCCACTAGAACACGTGAACTTATGAACAAGGATGCCTGTACAGATATGACAACAGACAATAGACAATAGGTGCAGGAGTAGGCCATTCGGCCCTTCGAGCCAGCACCAATGGCCATTCAATGTGATCATGGCTGATCCTTTGAAAAATATCCATGATTTGGCATATATTTATACATTCTGGTCAAAGCCACATATCTCCGCTACAGAAGTTATGATTGTTCAACACACTTTGGCGACTTAAAAGATAAACCTTATGTTTAGTAGATGTAAATAGAACCCACTTGAAAATGGTCGTCAAGTTAATGAGGGGATGTGGTTTACTTGGGGGGGGCTGGAGATTTGGTTCCTTACACAGTTTCCACTGGAGACCCACTCCCCACGTTATTCTCCCGTACACATAATACCTGCAATTGTACTGCCAAACTGTATTTATAGCCTGGTGGATTATTCCCAGCAGTTTTCTTTTTCAGGTGCAGATTTTACCGTATGTGATCCAAATCTCCCACCTTGCCAACTTTAAACTATAACAAATGACTCTAATGTGCTGTTTTTTTGGAACGCATTGGACAGGAAACATATGGAAGAAGTGCTGTAACTAAGGAGGACATTTATTTTAATGATTGTCACCCTGCCAAAGATAGAAATATTAGCTCTTTTTTTATTTTCTCACAATTTAGAAGTTTGTTATTCCTTCAGAATGAGTCTTGGAAACGCTCCCCACCAGTTCAAAACTTTTGCGGTGAACTTGCAACTTGGTGTTTTTAATAATTCTATGAATAGTTGGACTGTGTTGAGCTGGCTTAATCAAATAATGACTCCCTTTCCAAAAGCCATAATAAGATTGATAAATAAATAAATATTCCATGTGGCGCTCGTGAGTGGAAGAAAATTACTCCTATTTAAGCTGTTTGGAGTTCCAGGATTAGAATGGTCATTGGCGCTTGTTATTGCAGGCCTCTGCCAAGACTCCATTAAGATCCACTGGTGGGAAAGTCTAGGACCAGAGGTCACAGCCTCAGAATTAAAGGCCGTTCCTTTAGGACAGAGATTTGGAGGGGTTTCTTTAGTTACAGGGTGGTGAATCTGTGGAATTCTTTGCCACAGAAGGCTGTGGAGGCCAAGTCAATGGATATATTTTAAGGCAGAGATAGATAGATTCTTGATTAGTACGGGTATCAGAGGTTATGGGGAGAAGACTGGAGAATGGGGCTCGGAGGGAGAGATAGATCAGCCATGATTGAATGGCGGAGTAGACTTGATGGGCCGAACGGCCTACTTCTGCTCCTATCACTTATGAACATATGAACATTATGAAACATGAATTTATGAACTACCCACAAATTCCTACAAAATACACAAAGGGATGAAATCATGGGACACTAATCAGTCACTGTGTTGAATATCTGCGGCATAATTCTGGAGAGAATCGGTAGCCACTTTTCCACCCTTTCTGTGCAAGATGGCATATGAGTGTGGCGATTCTTTGCATGCTGTTTTCAGTAGGGGGTCTCCTATCAGTGTGTGGCACGGTGGCGCAGCGGTAGAGTTGCTGCCATACAACACCAGAGACCTGGGTTCGATCCCGACTACGGGTGCTGTCTGTACGGAGTTTGTACGTTCGTACGTTCTCCCCGTGACCTGCGTGGGTTTTCGCCGGGAGCTCTGGTTTCCTCCCACACTCCAAAGACGTGCATGTTTGTAGGTTTATTGGCTTGGTTTAATAGTAAATTGTCCCTAGTGTGTAGGATAGGGTTAGTGTGCGGGGATCGCTGGTCGGTTCGAACTTGGTGGGTCGAAGGGCCTGTTACCGTGCTGTATCTCTAAACTAAACGCAACTAAATCATCCGTTACAATTTCCCTAGACAAAAATGCTGGAGAAACTCGGCGGGTGAGGCAGCATCTATGGAGCGAAGGAAATAGGCAACGTTTTGGATCGAGACCCTACTTCAGACTCAAGGTATCCCTACACTTTGGAATCTCTTTACCACTTGTAACTCCAGTATCTTTCTATTTACCCTTCTTGGCTTGATTGTGTTCCAGTATAGATTTTAAATGATTTGCAGAAACAGGGAACTGCAGATGCAGGTTTACAAAGAAGGATACAAAGTGCTGGAGTAATTCAGTAGGCCAAACAGGATCTCTGGAGAACATGGATAGGTAGCGTTTCAGGTCAGGATCCTCTTCAGATTTGATAGGATAGCACACAAAACAGGATATTTTTTTAAAGAAAGAACTGCAGATGCTGGTTTAAATTGAAGGTAGACACAAAATGCTGGAGTAACTCAGCGGGTGAGGCAGCATCTCTGGAGAGAAGGAATGGGCGACGTTTCTGGTCGAGACCCTTCTTCAGACTTTTAGAACTAAGGGACTATTGGCAATTCGATCGATACGATAAAACTTAAAGATCACAGGCAGCACGAAATACAACGTGGAAACAGGCCCATTGGCCCACCGAGTCCGCACCGACCAGGGATCACCCCGTACACTAACACTATCCTGCGCACTAGGGCCAACTTACACTTTTTACCGAAGCCAATTAGTCTGCGAACCTGCACGTCTGCGGAGTGTGGGAGGAAACCGGAGCACCCGGAGAAAACCCTAGAACCTTCTTTAACAAATACAAAGTAATTCATAAAAGAAGATTTTAGCTTTGTTTTATCAACATCGGCTGTTTTAATCTGCTCCTGAAGCAGTGCCAAATACAAGATATTTTTAGCCCTTTGATTTAACTGGGTGGGATTAGGTGTTTTAATGGACCAGAGATGGTCATTTTATTGTCAAGAGTGAAGGGAGGATGTGACTTGCACCAAACCTTTTTTTTGACAAAAATATTCCAGTACACATAATTAATAAACATGTGTATCTCGTTAACCTGTATTATCACAAGAAGGACTGCGTTACACTATGGAAAAAGAGGACTTGATTTGTTCAATACCAATGTAGCATTATAAAGTGCTTACAATCTTTGCCGTTCCTAGAAGTGAATGTCACCAGCAACTTGACCTGGACTACCCCTTAACCAAGCAGTGGCCAAGAAACTACACCAGCGCCTCTACATACTTAGAAGGCTTAGTAAGTTCAGCATGTTCCCAATAACTCTCACCAACTTCTACATATGCCCCACCAGAAAGCATTTTGTCGGGAAGTATCACAGCAGGGTTTGGGAACAGCTCCATCCGAGACCGCAAGAAATTGTAGAGGATTGTGGACGCAGCCCAGACCATCGCACAAAGCGACCTCCCTTCCATTGACTCCATCTGCACCTCATGCTGCCTCGGCAAGGCCAGCAGCATAATCGAGGACGATTATTCTTCCTTTAATCCCCTCTCCCATCAGGCAAGAGGTACAGAAGCGTGAAAACCGCACACCTCCAGATTCAGGGACAGTCTCTTCCCAGCTGTCATCAGGCAACAACACAGTTTAAGAATAAGGAGTAAGCCATTTAGAACGGAGACGAGGAAACACTTTTTCTCACAGAGAGTGGTGAGTCTGTGGAATTCTCTGCCTCAGAGGGCGGTGGAGGCAGGTTCTCTGGATGCTTTCGAGAGAGAGCTAGATAGGGCTCTTAAAAATAGCGGAGTCAGGGGATATGGGGAGAAGGCAGGAACGGGGTACTGATTGGGGATGATCAGCCATGATCACATTGAATGGCGGTGCTGGCTCGAAGGGCCGAATGGCCTACTCCTGCACCTATTGTCGATTGTCTATTGTCTAACTGAATCATCCTACCAACAACTAGAGAATGATTCTGCCCCCATCTACCCCTTTGGAGACCATCGGACTATCTTTAATCGGACTTTACCGAACTTTATCTTGTACTAAACGTTATTCCCCCTATCCTGTATCTGTACACGGCGGATGGCTTGATGGTAATCATGTATAGTCTTTCCGCAGACTGGATAGCACACATGTTTCCACACGACGGAGGAGATGTTTCCACTAAGGGGAGAGATAGATCAGCCATGTTTGAATGGCAGATTAAGTTGATGGGCCGAATGGCCTGATTCTGCTCCTATCATTTATGACCTTATAACATTTTGGTGTCTCAAGTTAATTTATATCAGCTTATGTCTGATTGAATAATGTTATTTCTCCACACTCACTGCTGATAACAAGTGCTGCTCTTATTGGTATTAAATATAACGTGTGCACCAGTCGCAGCAAATTTCTGGAGTATACCCGCTTAGATCTGATGAAAGTGTCCATGTTCTGATCAGATATCCCCACTTTTGGCAAGAAGATTTACTAAGTTGGCAAGGAATGCTGTGGGCTCTACAATCAAGGCACAGTTGATTTGAGCAAATATTTCTGGAAATAGGAAATATATTGTCTTGGGCAATTTAAAGCCATTTTAACATTCTGCCGATATTTTTTTATTTGAAATTCAGGTTTGAAGAAATGTCAGCGGAGATCGTGGCCTCTGGTCAATTCTCTCTGTTCTACATCAGACCACTTTTCTCGCTTCATTTTCCTTCCTTGTTTGTATCCAATTTTCTTGTCAGTACCATGATTAATTCGCCTGCCGTGCATCTATCTTCACTTCAGTGCGGACATAATATTTAACTTTTGCTTTTGATAAAATAAACCAAAAATGAACTTCTACTTTCAAGTCCCCGCCTTCCCGACGTGGGGAACAGTGCGGTCCTTTCTTAGACGAAACGCGGGGCTGATAGAGTTCGGGGAATGGGTTTGCACTGAGATCCTGACCTCCGCCATCTGCCTCCCTTGTTTCCTTGGTTGAGGTAGCCGGAGCAAAGTTCCAGCACGCAGACATCCATTGCCAGTTACACTTACCCCATCTTTGGTGTCAGAATGAACTGCAGATGCTTGTTTAAAAACTGAAGATAGACACAAAATGCCGGAGTAACTCAGCGGGTCAGACTGAAGTTTGAAGGAGGGTCTCGAGCCGAAACGACACCTATTCCTTTTCTCCAGAGATGCTGCCTGACCCTCTGAGTTCAAGAGTCAAGAGTCAAGAGTGTTTTGTTGTCACGTGTCCCAGATAGAAACATCATCTCCACATCCACTCTATCCAAGCCTTTCACTATTCTGTAAGTTTCAATGAGGTGTCCCCTCATCCTTCTAGACTCCAGCGAGTAGAGGCCCAGCGACATCAAACCCTCACCATTTGTTAACCCACTCATTCCTGGGATCATTCTTGTGATATGAAATGTAAGCAGGTATGGACATGAAAGTTACCAGTGAGAAATGCCCTTGTTCTGTATTCTTTAGCTGGGGCAGAAATACTGAATTAAAGCCCATTGTCCTTCTTCAATGTAATACTTTCACACAAATAATTACCTGCTCAGTCACTTTCACCTGAAAAACTGCAATATTGAGGCGAAAACGTTTTCAAAAGCCTTTTGTCTATGTCTCGACCCTAAACGTCACCGATCTATGTTCTCCAGAGATGCTGCCTGACACGCTGAGTTGCTCCAGTACTCTGTGTCCTTGGAGTTACTGAATCGTTTAGGTGATAAATTCCATTTGGGTATTCTAGCTGCACACTGCCAGAGGCCTGTGTACGGTTCAAATAGTGAAAGGCCTGGATAGAGTGGCTGTGGAGAGGATGTTTCCACTAGTGGGAGAGTCTAGGCCCAGAGGTCACAGCCACAGAATAAAAGGACATACCTTTAGGAAGGAGATGAGGAGGAATTTCTTTAGTCGGAGGATGATGAACCTGTGGAATTCTTTGCCACCTGCAGCTGTGGAGGCCAAGTTAATGTATATTTTTAAGACAGAGATAGATAGATTTGTGATTAGTAAGGGTGTCGGGGGTTATGAGGAGAAGGCAGGAGAATGGGATTAGGAGGGAGAGATAGGTCAGACACGATTGAACGGTTGAGTAGACTTGATGGGCTGAATGGCCTAATTCTACTCCTATCACTAACATTTATACCAAGCCAAATATCACTTATGAATTTACAAACTGATCAACACATTGTTGGAAGGATCTGAAAGGATTCAGTGGGATCTAAGAGAACGTTGTCAGGGCTGGAGAAGTCACAGTTGTATGGAGAGACAGACTAATCCTGCATTGCCTTTCACAGGACAATGGAGAAGAAAAGGAGATTTATCTGTGAGGCTAAACTGAAATAGATTATTTTTCTTGGTAGCGAGATTGTTAACTGGGGGACATAGAAAAGTAATTAGTGGGGAGCTGGAAGCACATTTTTCCCACCTAATTTGGAGTGCAGTCTGGAACTACGTCCAAAACCCTGATGAAGAAAAAAATCTCATCAAATTTAAAACTATGAAGATTCTGAATTTTCACAAATTTCTGAAGATTCACAATTTTGAAAATATAAAAATATCAAATTTAAAAAGTGAGTACTTGAAGTGCGGCAACTATGCAGTGAATTGAAAGGAATCTGAAGTTTCATTTTATGGCTGATATAAAGACTATGGCCTGAATATGTTTATGGGCCTGTCCCACTTAGGTGACTCTCTAGGCGACTGCTAGGGCCTAGTTTTAATTGAATTCACCTACGACACCCGGCGACAACCTACGATAGCACCTACGACATCAAAATTTTGCGGCAGTCGCCTGTAGTAGCCCCAGAAATTGCCTAAGTGGGACAGGCCCATTAGTTTCATTATAGTTTAGAGATACAGGCCCTCCGAGTCCACGGCGACCAGCGATCCTTTCCACTTGTCACTTTAAATTAATGTTTCATGCATTTTGTGTTTTATGATTGTTGGCAGATCAATTTCCCTCCTGGGTAAATAAAGTTCTCTCGTATCGTATCATATCCTATCATGTGATCTCTTCTAGAGTCAGAGAAACGGGCCCTTCGGCCCACCTTGTCCATGCGAACCAAGTGGGCATTCTGGGCTAGTCCCATTTGCCTGCATTTGGCCTATATCCCTCTATTCCATACATCTCCGCATATCTGTCCAGATCGGTAGACAAAAGTGCTGGAGAAACTCAGCGGGTGCAGCAGCATCTATGGAGCGAAGGAAATGGGCATCGTTTCGGGCCGAAACCCTTCTTCAGACCCTTTGAGAAGTCATCATTGTATCTACCTCTACAGCTTCCTCCGGCAGCTCATTCTGGATACGGCCTACCCTCTGAGTGAAAAAGTTACCCCTGAGGTGAGGTCCCTCTTAAATCTCTCCCACTCACCATCAGCCTGTGCCCTCTAGCTTTAGAAACCTCTTCCCTGTATTAATGGTGGCTGATTAGGAAAAGTGGAGATGCAGCGAGACCTGGGTGTCATGGTACACCAGTCATTGAAAGTAGGCATGCAGGTGCAGCAGGCAGTGAAGAAAGCGAATGGTATGTTAGCTTTCATAGCAAAAGGATTTGAGTATAGGAGCAGGGAGGTTCAACTGCAGTTGTACGGGGTCTTGGTGAGACCACACCTGGAGTATTGCGTACAGTTTTGGTCTCCAAATCTGAGGAAGGACATTATTGCCATAGAGAGAGTGCAGAGAAGGTTCACCAGACTGATTCCTGGGATGTCAGGACTGTATTATGAAGAAAGACTGGATAGACTTGGTTTATACTCTCTAGAATTTAGGAGATTGAGAGGGGATCTTATAGAAACTTACAAAATTCTTAAGGGGTTGGACAGGCTAGATGCAGGAAGATTGCTCCCGATGTTGGGGAAGTCCAGGACAAGGGGTCACAGCTTAAGGATAAGGGGGAAATCCTTTAAAACCGAGATGAGAAATACCTTTTTCACACAGACAGTGGTGAATCTCTGGAACTCTCTGCCACAGAGGGTAATTGAGGCCAGTTCATTGGCTATATTTAAGAGGGAGTTAGATGTGGCCCTTGTGGCTAAGGGGATCAGAGGGTATGGAGAGAAGGCAGGTACGGGATACTGAGTTGGATGATCAGCCATGATCATATTGAATGGCGGTGCAGGCTCGAAGAGCCGAATGGCCTACTCCTGCACCTAATTTCTATGTTTCTATGTTTCTATGTTAACTTAATCCGAAGGTAGACACAGAATGCTGGAATGACTCAGCGGGACAGGCAGCATCTCTGGAGAGAAGGAATGGGCGACGTTACGGGTCGAGACCCTTCTTCAGACTGAGAGTCTGCGGTGAGGGAGGCATAGAGATCGCAAAATTCTCGTTGGAGGAGGAGAACTTCTTCGAAGCAGGCGGGCCTTGAGGAGATTTCGCATTTCGTGTCAATAAACGTCCTCCATGATTTTTCCGTTCAATTTCAATGTATCCTCATTCGCATTCATTTTGATAATGAGGGCGGCACGATGGCGCAGCGGTAGAGTTGCTGCCTCACAGCGCCAGAGACCCGGGTTCGACCCTGACTACGGGTGCTATCTGTACGGAGTTTGTACGTTCTCCCAGTGATGGCGTGGGTTTTCTCCAGGTTTCCTCCCACACTCCGAAGACGTACAAGTTGGTCAGTTAATTGGCTTCTGCAAATTGTAAACCGATCCTAGTGTGTGTAGGCTAGTGCTAGTGCACCGGGAAGCTCGCTGGTCGGCGTGGACTCGGTGGGCCGAAGGGCCTGTTTCCCTCGCTGTGTGTCTAAAGTCTAAAGAACAATGGCCCTTTCATTTGTCAGAGCGTAAGAAATTGCAGAGTAATTATGCCGGAATGCTAAATTGTTACTGCGCAGACAACGTGGGGGCACTTTGTCAATGAAGCTTTCAACTTTACTCTTGTGACTGCCTGTGATTTCATGCTTGCAAAACCCAAAGATATCTACAACTGCTGGAAATCTGAACATGGGTGAACGATTCAGTACTTGCCTGCGCATGAAAACCTAGTTACTGCAGCTGCAGGTGACGTAACCTCAACAGTAGCGTCTGAAGAACAAGGGTCTCGACCTGAAACGTCATCCATTCCTTCGCTCCATAGATGCTGCCTCACCCGCTGAGTTTCTCCAGCATTTTTGTCTACCTTCCACAGTAGGGAAAGTGTTTGGATGTTTTCAAGGGAGAGTTAGATATATCTTGGATGATCAGCCATGATCATATTGAATGGCGGTGCAGGCTCGAAGGGCCGAATGGCCTACTCCTGCACCTATTTTCTATGTTTCTATGTTTCTATCTCTTCGGGCTAACGGAATCAAGGGATATGGAGACAATAGGCAATAGACAATAGACAATAGGTGCAGGAGTAGGCCATTTGGCCCTTCGAGCCAGCATCGCCATTCAATTGCCTGTTCCTGCCTTCTCCCCATATCCCCTGACTCCACTATTTTTAAGAACCCTATCTAGCCCTTAAAAGCTGGAATAACTCAGCGGGACAGGCAGCATCTCTGGAGAGAAGGAATGGGTGACATTTTGGGCCGAGACCCTCGGTCTGAAATTAGGGTTTCTAGCCGAAACATCACCCATCCCTTCTCTCCAGAGATGCTGCCCGTCCCGCTGAGTCTCCACAGCTTTTTGTGTCAATCTTCGGTTTAAACCAGCATCTGCAGTTCCTTCCTGCACATTCCTTTGGCATTGTTGGAGGGGGGGGAGAGGGAGGGGGAGGGTTGCTGTGGCGTGGTGGATTTTCACTCTTGATTGCATTAGATTACTGACAACGCAGGAACACCTCCCCTAGAAGAACTTTGCAATTAGTAGATTTATTTGGGGAGATATCAAACCCAGCAAGATAGCAGTACATTTCCCTGGCCAATGTTTATCACTAATCCTACACTATGAAGAAACTAATTATGGAGTTATTAGCTCCTGGTGGCTGGTAGGATCTTGCTGTGTGTTAATTAGCTGCTTCCTACAACCACACACA
Source organism: Amblyraja radiata (assembly GCF_010909765.2). Taxonomy (NCBI): domain Eukaryota; kingdom Metazoa; phylum Chordata; class Chondrichthyes; order Rajiformes; family Rajidae; genus Amblyraja; species Amblyraja radiata. Next base: position 44,912,120 of record NC_045972.1, on the reverse strand, counting down.
CACACACCGACAATGCTTCAAATGCACTCCATTGGACACCGAAGCATTTGGTAAACCCAAGGTCATGAAAGGTGCTATACAAATGCAAATCGCTCCTCGCATTCTGTATGCAGCACATCACATTCCCAAGGCCTAGCGAAGTGATCTTTGGATTCTTAGCCCAGCAGTCAGGGAATACAAAACCTATTTACCTCTTGCCATCTCCAGCTGAAGTCTCCTGTTGTGTGCGGTTAATTGTTTAGTTGGCTGTTGGCATCCTGACAGGAGCGCGCAGGATCTAGTTCAGCTGTTCCGCATCTTGGTTTGGCAATCAAATGTCCCCCTTTTAGTAACTTTTTCTCCACCCTCCACCTCTCCTCAAAAGGTACAGGCTTCTCCTTGTTTACTGTTTGATGAATTCTTGGCACCGACAATTCAAGTGCGGAAGGGTGGCGCAGCGGTAGAACGACTGCCTTAAAGCCGTCAGAGATCTGGCCTCGATCCTGACTACGGGCGCTTGCCTGTACGGAATTTGTATGTTCTCCCCCGTGACCTGCGTGGGTTTTCTCCGAGATCTTCGGTTCCCTCGCACACTCCAAAGGCGTACAGGTTTGCAGCTTAACTGGCTTAACTGGTATAAGTGTAAATTGTCCCAAGTGTGTGTAGGATAGTGTGTTTAAGAAGGAACTGCAGATGCTGGAAAATCGAAGGTACACAAAAATGCTGGAGAAACTCAGCGGGTGCAGCAGCATCTATGGAGCGAAGGAGATAGGCAACGTTTCGGGCCACTGAGTTTCTCCAGCATTTTTGTGAACCTGTGTGTAGGATAGTGTTTGCATATGGGGATCGCTGGTCGGTGGGGACTCCGTGGGCTGAAGGGCCTGTTTCCACCCTGTATCTCTCAACTAAACTAAAGTCTCATTGTCTGTAACTCGTTTTCACCGAGTCCTGTTTCCTTCATCATCAATACTTTGTTACACATCTTTCATTAATTTGGTCTATATCTCTCGTTTCCCTTTCCCCTGACTCCCAGTCTGAACCAAAGATCCTATAGCGGAGCAAGATAGACCACTCCTGCTGAATGCAATGGGCTGACGTGTAGTACGCAACGGAGCGGAACGTGGGCCTTTTTTTCATCCATTTCAGTAACCGGACCCGGCCCGACTCGCAGTGTAATCAACGTTGCGGGGGAACAGTTTCGGTTAATAAATTATAATTCTGAAAATGAGGAGAAGATTTTTACCAAAGAACTTTGTTTCTTACAAGCCTGAAGACTGCAACGTCCAAGTTCAGAAACAGCATCTTCCCCACAGCCATCAGGCTATTGAACTCAACTCAAACAAAACTCTGAACATTAATAGCCCATTATCTGTTTATTTGCACTTTATCAGTTTATTTATTCATGTGTGTATATATTTATATAATGGTATATGGACACACTGATCTGTTCTGTATTCATGCCTACTATATTCTGTCGTGCTGAAGCAAAGCCAGAATATCATTGTCCTATCTGGGACACATGACAATAAACTCTCTTGAATCTTAAATGTTTCCGTAACCGGCTTCCGTCTCCGCACTAGTATCTTTGCTCCGCTACGATGGGATCTTTGGTGCGGAGACGGAAGCCGGTTACGGAAATGGGGCCGAAAATTACCCATGAGTCTGCCCATGACCGTACTACGTCTTTTTAGACGAGTGGACTATCTGCTCGCTATAGGATCTTTGGTCTGAAGAAGGTTCTCGACCCGAAACGTCACCCATTCCGTTTCTCCAGAGATGCTGCCTGTCCCGCTGAGTTATTCCAGCTTTCTGCGCCTGAGCTAAACAACAGTTGGGAAGAACACTGAACAATCTGTATGAAATGCTGTCGTGACCTTATTGGGAAAATTGCCATGTATCAGTTTTCACTGTTAATTTAGCAACTTTTTTTCCCTTTGGCTGGCGAATTGATTGTAAAGAATGAGTAACAATTGGGCTGTCAAGAAAGAAACATTTGGTGTGGGCTTTAGGTGATTAGTGCTTGAAAGCTGTAAAGATTTTAACTGTCAGTCTTGCCAGGCAAACTCATAAATTAATTTAAATGGTATGAAAATCATATGAGTTCCTTTTCATTCATCCACGACAACATGAGTTGTGGATAGAACGTTTATAATAGCTAATGAAGCATGATCGCTGAGTTTATTTGTAAAAATGAAAAATTGGAGCCCAGGTTGAAATTTAAAATTGGAACATCGGGCGGCACAGTGGCGCAGCAGGTAGAGCTGCTGCCTCACAGCGGCCAGTGATCCTGGTTCGATTCTGACCTCGGGTGCTGCTGTCTGTTTTTGTGGAGTTTGCACGTTCTCCCTGTGACCGCGTGGGTTTCCTCCGGGTGCTCCGGTTTCCTCCCGCTTCTCAAAGACGTGCGGGTTTGTAGGTTAATTGGCTCCTCTGTAAATTAATTGCCCCTGGTGTGTAGGGAGTGGATGAGTGAGTGGGATATTATAGAACTAGTGTGAACAGGAGGCCGATGGTCGGCGTGGGCTCGGTGGGCCGAAGGGCCTGTTTCAGTGCTGTACACCTCGAAGCTCTAAGGATCCATCAAAAGAAATCAACAAAAATGTAATTGAATTTCAATTAGAGAAAGACTGGACAGATTATTTAAAAAATTCACACAGAGAGTGGTGAGTCTGTAGAATTCTCTGCCTCAGAGGGCAGAGGAGGACGGTTCTCTGGATGCTTTCAAGAGAGAGCTAGATAGGGCTCTTAAGGGCCTGTCCCACCAGCATGCGATTGCATACGTCTAGCGCGACCAAACGTGGTGGCTTGAGGCGTACGGCCTCGCGGGGCAGGTCCCACTTCCAACCGCGGAGCCATCTGGAATTGTGTTGGGCTGGTCCCGACATCATACTCACCAATCAGCTGGGCAGGAGGCAGGCCGACTGAATTTGGACGTCGCACGGCGTCGGGCGGTGACGTCATCACACAACGGCACGCCGGGTGGCGACGTCATCGCGCAACGCCACACGCTAGGCGTACGCCGTCAAGACGCTGTGTACGGAGTCAAGACGCTGCGTTCAAATTGGATAGGCATATGGATGAGAAGGGAATGGAGGGTTATGGTATGAGTGCAGGCAGGTGGGACTAAGGGTAAAAAGTTGTTCGGCACGGACTTGTAGGGCCGAGATGGTCTGTTTCCGTGCTGTAATTGTTATATGGTTATATGGTTATATGATACGGCCTCAATGCGACTTTTTGGATACTGTCAGTTTTTCGGAGCCCCGCGCGATGTCGGGCCCAGCCTCGCACAACTCCATACGGCTCCGGCGATCGAAGTGGGACCAGCCCCGCGAGGCCGTACGGCTCAAGCGACCACGTTAGGTTGCGTTCGCCGCATGCAGTCGCATGCTGGTGGGACTGGCCCTTTAAAGATAGTGGAGTCAGAGGATATGGGGAGAAGGCAGGAACTGGGTACTGATTGAGGATGATCAGCCATGATCACATTGAATGGCGGTGCTGGCTCGAAGGGCCGAATGGCCTACTCCTGCACCTATTGTCTATTGTCTATTGTCTAAAATAGCTGACCTTGCAGCCCGAAATCTTATAAAATAATAATTAGATTTCTGTAATTTACCAATGACTTCAAGTGAGCGGTTCAATTCACAGTGAAGATCTCAGAGAGCACTCTTCTGAAAAATGTAGCTTAGTTTAGTTTTAGTCTAGTATAGAGATACAGCACAGGAACAGGCCCTTCGGCCCACTGAGTCCCCGCACAGTAACACTATCCTACTCACACTAGGGACAATTTACACTTACACCAATCCAATTAACCTACAAACCTGTACGTCTTTGGAGTTTGGGAGGAAACTGAAGATCTCGGAGAAAACCCACGCGGGTCACGTGGAGAACGTACAAACCCCGTACAGACAGCAGCCGTAGTCGGGATCGAACCCGGATCTCCGGCGCTGCAAGCGCTGTAAGGCAGCAACTCTACTGCTGCACCACCGCGCTGCCCTTCTGAAGAATGCTGCCCTGCATGGGAACAAAAACGTGGATAATTTTTTATATCAGTGTATAGTTGAGTTTATCTGTCACGAGTACCGAGGTGCAACAAAAAGCTTTTGTTGCGTGCTATCCATCCAGCAGAATGACAGTATACGATTACAATTGATCCGTGTACAGTGTAGCCAGCCAAACATGCATCAAAGCACAAAGTGCTGGAGTAACTGGGGGTGGGAGGGGGGGAGGGGATGAGACAAAGCGGGACCTGGCGGAGAGGGAAGGGGACGGGAAGGACAAGGGAACATCGGGACTAAACTTGAAAGCTTTTGTAACTGCCGGCGCCCTGCCGGCATGCTGACCGGTTGCATCGTGGCTTGCTTCGGAAACTTGAGCGCCCAGGAGCGGAAAAGACTACAAAAAGTAGTAAACACTGCCCAGTCCATCATCGGCTCTGACCTCCCGTCCATCGAGGGGATCTATCGCAGTCGCTGCCACAAAAAGGCTGGCAGCATCATCAAGGACCCACACCATCCGGGCCATACACTCATCTCCCCGCTACCTTCAGGTAGAAGGTACAGGAGCCTGAAGACTGCAACGACCAGGTTCAGGAATAGCTCCTTCCCCACAGCCATCAGGCTATTAAACTCGGCTCGGACAAAACTCTGAACATTAATAGCCCATAATCTGTTTATTTGCATTTTATCAGTTTATTTATTCATGTGTGTATATATTTATATAATGGTATATGGACACACTGATCTGTTCTGTAGTCATGCCTACTATGTTCTGGTGCCCTGAAGCAAAGCAATAATTTCATTGTCCTATCAGGGACACATGACAATAAACTCTCTTGAACTCTTGAACTCCTGAACAATACGTGGTGACTCTTTGCATTCCTTGTGTATTGTACACAAAACGAAGACTTTCACTGTACCAAGTACATGTGACAATACAGGGCCTGTTCCACTTGGCGATTTTTTTCAGCGACTGTCGGCATCATTGACTGACGTATAAGGTCACTGAAAAATTTGCGGCATGTCGTGGCGTGACGATGTATTGACGCGCGCCGTTTTTTCAAGTGTAGCAATTTTTTTTGGTCGCCGCTGGATTTTGAAATGTTCAAAAAATTACCAAGTGGGACAGGTCCTTAAATCAATCAATGCACCATGAACTCAGCGGGTCAGGCGGCATCTGTGGACAGAATGGACAGGTGACGTTTTGGGCAGAAAGGAACCTGCAGATGCTGGTTTAAACCGAAGATAGACACAAAATGCTGGAGTAACTCAGCGGGACAGGCAGCATCTCCGGAGAGAATGAATGGGTGATGTTTTGGGTTGGGACCCTTTCTCAGGCTGACAGCAGTAAGGGGGATAAAGCTGGAATGGAGAGGTGAGGGTGGGACAAATGATAGCGGCTCTCTGAGCTGGGGTTATAATTGAATTATTAACAGCCGAATAGAGATTTACTGTAAAACAGAATTAAAAACTGAGACACAGAAATACAAAACAAAAGCCCTAATGTAAAACCGTGTAACGGCTAGTATAATAAACATTTTGTTTTTAATTGTTTTAACTGCTTTGTCAGTAAATAGGAAATATATTTACCCCAGTACCTTTAAGAAAAGGAAAATCTCTCCCATGATTTCTAGTTCCAGGGCAAATACTTCAAGGAAGAAGGAAAGATTGATATTAATTTTTAAAAGTAGGTATTAGCCTCACTTGAAACAGAGCTGTGAATGTGGTGAAATAGACTTGGCGAGTTCTTCCTGCATTCTGGGTCATTACTTAAAAGACAAGGGGATAAGATGCAGCACAGAAGGTTTATCGGCCAGAGTAGACTGTGCAGAGACAAATGACTCTCATAGGCATTTTGCACATTCCGGAGATTACTTATCGATCCATATCAGAATATTCAGTCTTGCCCAAGGGAGAAGTCAGAGTATTTTCCTCCAGAGTTAATAACCTGACGGTGATGCTGTCTTCTCCAATTCACTGAACTGGGGCCATAATCAGACTTGGATTTCTTATTTTGAAATCCCGTGCCATACATGGGCTGATGCCCGCACGCCAAGGCTATACTAAAGGAGTGACAATCATCGCAATAGTTGCGGACGAGGAGAATTCAAATTGTTTTTACCAGGATGGAGTCAATATGTATAGATTGGAACAAATGTCAGGGCCACTTTACCAATGAGAACAGCTACCAACTGCGGTAAAAAATAGTACCTGCGTTGCTCTTAAAAAATACTCTGAATGGATTTGGAAAATTCATTCATTAAATTCATTCATTTAAGAATAACAATGCAGCTATACAGACACAAAATGCTGGAGCAACTCAGCGGGACGGGCAGCATCTCTGGAGTGAAGAAGGATTGGGTGACGTTTCAAGTCGAGACCCTTCTTCAGGCGTTTTGCAGTCTGAAGAAGGGTCTCGACCTGAAACGTCACCTATTCCTTCTCTCCAGAGGTGCTGCCCGCTGAGTTACTCCAGCATTTTTGTGCCTATGTTTGGCATAAACCAGCATCTGCAGTTCCTTCCTATGCAATGCAGTTATTTAATTTTATTTATTTAATTTTTTAAATTAGGTATTATCTGGGTGCATCGTGTTTAAAGGCCTGGTAAAGATTTTATTCTTCTGTCGTTAGTACATATGACAATTCATTATTGATTTGAATAAGTGTCCCGACCCGAAATGTCACCTCTCCATGTTCTCCAGAGATGCTTTCTGGCCTGCTGAGTTACTCCAGCACTTTGTGTCTTTTTTGTAAACCAGCACCTGCAGTTGCTTTGTCGATGATTTAACACGCTTAACTTGACTCCTATATATTTTATACTGTCTAAAATAGGCTCCATGAAAACGTACAAGGAACGTATGTCAAAGTATGTAAAGAATAAATCTAAGCCTAAACTAAACTAGTTCTTGATTTCCCAACCCTGGGAAAAAAGTTGTGCATTGATCCAATCTATGTTCTGCATGATTTGAACTTACTGTAGTTTAGTTTAGAGATACAGCGTGGAAACAGGCCCTTCGGCCCTATGAGTCCGTACCGACCAGCGATCCCCCACACATTAACATACACTGGGGACAATTTACACTTACACCAAGCCAATTAACCCACAAATCTGTACGTCTTTGGAGTGTGTCGGGTGTCAAAGGTTATGGGGAGAAGGCAGGGGGATGGGGTTAGGAGGGAGAGATAGATCAGCCATGATTGAATGGCGGAGTAGACTTGATGGTCCGAACGGCCTAATTTTGCTCCTATCACTTATGATCTTACGGTCTTATGCGGGAAACTGTGGAATTCTCTGCCTCAGAGGGCGGTGGAGGCAGGTTCTCTGGATGCTTTCAAGAGAGAGCTAGATAGGGTTCTTAAAAATAGTGGAGTCAGGGGATATGGGGAGAAGGCAGGAACGGGGTACTGATTGGGGATGATCAGACATGATCACATTGAATGGCGGTGCTGGCTCGAAGGGCCGAATGGCCTACTCCTGCACCTATTGTCTATTGTCTATTGAAACCGAAGATCTCGGAGAAAACCCATGCAGGTCACGGGGAGAACATACAAACTCCGTACAGACAGCACCCGTAGTCGGGATCGAACCCGGGACTCTGGCGCTGTGAGGCAGCAACTCTACCGCTGCGCCACTGTGCCGTGCCGTTCTTGGCTTCCTTAAGATCGCCCCTCAGTCTGCTTCACTACAAAGGAAGAAACATAGAAAAATAGAAAATAGGTGCAGGAGTAGGCCATTTGGCCCTTCGCGCCTGCACCGCCATTCAATATGATCATGGCTGATCATCCAACTCAGTATCCTGTACCTGCCTTCTCTCCATACCCCATGATCCCTTTAGCCACAAGGGCCACATCTAACTCCCTCTTAAATATAGCCAATGAACTGGCCTCAACTACCTTCCAGAGATTCACCACTCTCTGCGTGAAAAATGTTTTTCTCATCTCGGTCCTAAAGGATTTCCCCTTTATCTTTAAACTGTGACCCCCTTGTCCTGGACTTCCCCAAGATCGGGAACAATCTTACTGCATCTAGCCTGTCCAACCCCTTAAGAATTTTGTAAGTTTCTATAAGATCCCCCCTCAATCTCCTAAATTCTAGCGAGTACAAGCCGAGTCTATCCAGTCTTTCTTCATATGAAAGTCCTGACATCCCAGGAATCAGTCTGGTGAACCTTCTCTGTACTCCCTCTATGGCAAGAATGTCTTTCCTCAGATCTGGTGACCAAAAGTCTTGAGACAAAAAATGTGGAGACCAAAAGAAAGTCTTGCCCTGGGTTAGACTGGGGGCTGATCAGTGCTTCACAAAACAATGTCTAACTAGATGCATCCATTGGTCAGGCAATCAGTGTATATCCATCAGATCCTCTGACTATGGAATCAAATGAATGGCAGGAAATCACTAAGGGCGGTGGAAAAATAAAAATCTTCGCCGTTGAAAAAAAAAATCCCTTCACCACTTTGGATGTCAACATGTTACAAATTGTGGAAGCAATTATGCACTTCAGGCAATACTGAGCAATGATAGGTTCGCAGATTAAGATTTATTAAAAATCAAATATTTATACTCATTCACTGAGGAGAATCTGAGGATCTAAAAATCAAAAGAAATAATAGAACCTACTTCATAATACTTAAGTTTGAACATTTGACCCAGTAGCAGGTGTAACAATCGTCGTAATTTTAATATGGTATTTGACTAATATTGCAATAACCTCAGATTGATGTTAAAAAAATGCGGATATAATCTTCCAGTAATTCATTCAGTTTGGGGGTGGCACGGTGGCGCAGCGGTAGAGTTGCTGCCTTCCGGCGCCAGAGACCCGGGTTCGAACCTGACCACGGGTGCTGTCTGTGCGGAGTTCGCACGTTCTCCCCGTGACCTGCGTGGGTTTTCTTCAGGATCTTCAGTTTGCTCCCACACTCCAAAGGATAGTTGGCATCGGTAACTTGTGAAAATTGTCCCTAATGCGTGTATAGCACAGTGTTAGTGTGCGGGGATCGCTGGTTGGCGCGCGCTCGGAAGGCCGTAGGACCTGTTTCCAGCCTGTATCTCTCAAGTCTAAAGTGCTAATCCTTTGCTTTAGTTTTTTACTTTGTTACCATTTTATTTCCCTGTCGAAGTCCATGTCCCGCAGTGACTTTCTCCTCAGGGTTAATGGCTTGGGTTCGGTACCCCTGGGGACCAGCTAAGTGAAGAGAGTGGTTGCCATTTATAAAACATCTTCATTATTTTTCACTGTTGCCATTGAAGTGTAAATTGGATAGTGAAAGGTATTTTTACATTAACAAATGGTAGTGGTAATATATTGAAGTTCACACAAGGAAAGAGGTAACCGGTCACAAACATTTCAAGAGCCTCAGAATTAAAGGACGTTCCTTTAGGAAGGAGACGAGGAGGAATTTCTTTAGTCAGTGGGTGGCAAATCTGTGGAATTCATTGTCAAGGTCAAGTCGATGGATATTTTTAAGGCGAAGATAGATAGATTCTTGATTAGTATGGGTGTCAGGGGCTATGGGGAGAAGGCAGGAGAATGGGTTTGAGAGGGAAAGATAGATCAGCAATGAATGGCGGAGTAGACTTGATGGGCTGAATGGCCTAATTCTGATCCTATCACTAATGAACTTATGAAAAGCAACTAGTTCTCTTCCTAAGGCAGGCACAAAGTGCTGGAATAAATCAGTGGGTCAGGAAGCATCTCTGGAGAACACGGATGGGTGACTTTTCGGGTCAAAACACTACTGCCTGACTCGCTTGAGCTTCTCCAACATTTTGTGGCCATCTTTGGTGTAAACCAGCACCTGCAGTTCCTTTTTATTACAAGGTACTGTAAGATGCTGGTTTACCAAAGGAAAGGCACGAAGTGCTGGAGTAACTCAGAGTTAGGTCCCTTATTCAGGTTGATGTGGACCCAACCGGGAATGTCACCTAAGTCTGAAGAAGGATCTCGGCCTGAAACGTCACCTATTCCTTTTCTCCAGAGATGCTGCCTGACCCATTGATTTATTCATAGCACCATAAAACATAGGAGCAGAATGAGGCCATTTGGCCCATCGACTCCACTCCACTATTTGCTCATGGATGATCTTCTGTCCTTGTCTCTTTTTTCCATTGAAGAATGTCAAGTTGTTTTGACTTTGAGGTGCCCACAGAGATGTAGATCGCACCATCTCCCCAAAGTGGCAACATAGACATATGACTGAAGTCATGTTCCTACCCAGCATCTTTCAGTCCCACTTTATAGATAAAACAAAACGCACTCACATTCTGGGAAAGGTGGATATTGCCACTCTGAAAACCTTCCTTGGTGACACGAGGTTAAGAGAAGGGTCTCGACCCGAAATGTTGCCTATTCCTTCGCTCCATAGATGCTGCCTCACCCGCTGAGTTTCTCCAGCATCTATGGAGCGAAGGAATAGGTAACGTTTCGGGTCGCGACCCTTCCGGGTCTCGACCCGAAACGTCACCTATTCCTTCATCAGTCAGAAGCAGGGTCTCGACCCGAAACATCACCTATTCCTTCATCAGTCAGGAGCAGGGTCTCGACCCGAAACGTCACCTATTCCTTCGCACCATAGATGCTGCCTCACCCGCTGAGTTTCTCCTGCATTTTTGTCTACCTTCCTTGGTGACACTGTGACCATTCATATTTGTAAACTTTTCTCCTGATCTCACAAGAAATTAATTTGAGTCTGAAGAAAGATCCCGACCCGAAACGTCGCCTATCCACGATCTCCAGAGATCCTGCCCGACCCGCTGAGTTACTCCAGCATTTTGTGTTCTATGCAAGATTCCAGCATCTGCAGTTCCTTGCATCTCTAGTTAGATGTGGCCCTTGTGGCTAAAGGGATCAGGGGGTATGGAGAGAAGGCAGGTACAGGATACTGAGTTGGATGATCAGCCATGATCATATTGAATGGCGGTGCAGGCTCGAAGGGCCGAATGGCCTACTCCTGCACCTATTTTCTATGTTTCTATGTTTCTAGAAATTAATTTGTTCACATAATGCTATTTGTCTCCATATACAGTGTTAATTAGAGACCTATTTATCTCAAATGCTGTCTGCTCTTGTAGATATACTTCTTAAGAAACTCAACGTTTAAAAATTTAAAGTCACTTGAAACTTTTCTACAATAATTTGTTTGTTAATTATGTCATTTGATTTTTATTTACCAATCTACCAATTTAATATTTCTGAAGGGAATTGACACGATGTTTAATTTGGAATAAAGTTACTGCATTGGTTTTCATTTACAATATTCATGGAGTCATGGAGTCAATAGACAATAGATAATAGGTGCAGGATGAGGCCATTTGGCCCTTCGAGCCAGCACCGCCATTCACTGTGATCATGGCTGATCAGACACATTCAGTACCCCGTTCCTGCCTTTTCCCCATATCCCTTGACTCCGCTATCTTTAAGAGCTTTATCTAACTCTCTCTTGAAAGCATACAGAGAATTGGCCTCCACTGCCCTCTGAGGCAGAGAATTCCACAGATTCACAACTCTCTGTGTGAAAAAGTGTTTCCTCATCTCTGTTCTAAATGGCTTACCCCTCATTCTTAAACTGTGGCCCCTGGTTTTGGACTACCCCAACATCAGGAACATGTTTCCTGCGTCTAGCGTGTCCAAACCCTTAATAATCTTATATGTTTCAATAAGATACCCTCTCATCCTTCTAAATTCCAGAATATACAAGCCCAGCTGCTCAATTCTAGCAAGATATGACAGTCCCGCCATCCCGGGAATTAACCTGGTGAACCTACACTGCACTCTCTCATTAGTAAGAATATCCTTACTCAAATTTGGAGACCAAACTGCACGCCATACTCCAGGTGTGGTCAAACAGCACGGAAACAGGCCCTTCAGCCCAACTCATCCAAGATGACCCACCATTTGTCTACATTTGGCCCATATCCCTCAACCTTTCCGACACATAGAAGATTGTAAATATTTAATTTGTCTGAAGAAATGTCTCGACCTGAAACATTACCTATTCCTTTTCTCCAGAGATGCTATCTGACCCTTTGAGTTACTCTGGCATTTTATGTCCATCTTAGCTTTAAAACCAGCATCGCAGTTCCTTCCTACACAATACTGATTTTACTATCTGTTCCTTATTCGGGATAACAAAACTGATGAAAGGTCTCACATGTAATATTAAGCTATCTTTCTAAATATTGACTGCCCTGTATTTTTTGCTTCTACTTTTGATTGCAAATAATTATGAATTTCATTTTCCTGCCCATCCCACGAAAGATTCTTTCTAATGTTCGATTTAATCTAGTACTGCTAATAACAAAGACCATTGAAAGGTTCTGCCTGACCCGCCGAGTTACTCCAGCACTATGTGTTTTTTTTGTTGGAAGTTTAAGATTGTTATTGCCATTATTGAACGGGAATTTTAAGAAAGACAATTCTGACCCAAACCCTGTCCAATGTGAGAAAAATGAAGGGAAATATAACAAAAAATATATATAACGAAAACGCTCAGAATTTCAATGCTGAGTTTTAATAATAAATAAGTTTAAAATGTTACTGTCCAGCATTAGGCAGCAATCTTCCGTCATATTTTAATTTGGTTATTGCATTTCCCGAACATGTGCAAAATTATGGCATCACTGGAGGAATTTTGCCTAAAGTTGAATATATTTTATTATTTTAATCTACTGAAAGAAACGTTGAAATACCTCAACTGCAGCAGAAATACACTTGTCAAGTCATAAGGAGCGTACAGCCATTAGTCCTTTCAGGGTTAATATTGATGCAGATATTACTACAATCCATTGTGCCATTTATGTGAAATATTATGATCAAGAGTAGCTGACGCAGTGAATCAACTCAATTGATAGAGCAGTTAGCCGCAAGTCATGGCTGACTTTACATTGCAGAGTGAGCATGAAATATTATGGAGATTGTTCTTTAAAGTGATCGTTTTATCATCATTTGTCTGAGGTGCGGGCTGTTTCATACTGGCTGCCTTCCCTCTGAGCTCGCAGCTGTCATAACTCAATCAGTTAAATAATACTAGAAGCAACCTCTAGGCACCCACGGTTGAACCTGTCAGCGGAAGTGGTGTAGGTTATATTTATGCCTGGTGTCTTGTACAGATGCTGCCAATACAGCCGCCTGTTTCCTTTATCACTCTTACTTTTTCTGCAAATCTTTCATTCGTTTGTTTCTACATCACCGTCTAGGTCTCTCGTTTCCCTCTCCCCCTAACTCGCAGTCTGAAGCGGGGCCTCGACCCGAGACGTTACCTGTTCCTTCTCTCCAGAGATGCTGCCTGTCCCGCTGAGTTACTCCAGCATTTTGTGTCTACCTTCACTTTAAACCAGCATCTGCAGTTCCTTCCTACACAGAGAGTGGTGAATCTCTGGAACTCTCTGCCACAGAAGGTAGTTGAGGCCAGTTCATTGGCTATATTTAAGAGGGAGTTAGATGTGGCCCTTGTGGCTAAAGGGATCAGGGGGTATGGAGAGAGGGCAGGTACAGGATACTGAGTTGGATGATCAGCCATGATCATATTGAATGGCGGTGCAGGCTCGAAGGGCCGAATGGCCTACTCCTGCACCTATTTTCTATGTTTCTATTCCTTCCTACATATTCCGTCTATTTGAATATTTTGAATGTAATATTAATATTGCATTCTGTATGTGGCAGGGTTTATCCATATGTAAGTATGACCCAGTTGAATATGATAAATACACACTGCCCAGAGGCACTTGGTGACTTAGTCATTGATTGCTATCATTTCAGACACAGATATGACAAGCTCCATCACTTACAGTATCTGCCCTTGTTGACACCATATCAAGCTGTCAAATACATTTATGCTCCTACAAAGCATATCCCGTAAACAAATGTCACAGTGTATTGAAAGGAGACCTGATGTGAATTGAACACAAAAAATATGTCCGACCATGAGAGTCAGCGTTAATTCTATTAGAAAACCATCAGAAAATTAATTAATAAATCCGCTGCATATAAATTAAAGATCAATACTATCATATAAAACATATTATTACTATGTTGTGTATAAGCTGCTGAGAGTTAATTACACTCATTGACGGACGCAAAGTGCTGGAGTAACTCAGCGGGCCAGGCAGCATCTGTGGAGAACATGGATAGGTGACGTTTCACAGAGTGCCGGAGTAACTCAGCGGGTCAGGCAGCATCTGTGGAGAACATGGATAGGTGACGTTTCACAGAGTGCTGGAGTAACTCAGCGGGCCAGGCAGCATCTGTGGAGAACATGGATAGGTGACGTTTCACAGAGTGCCAGAGTAACTCAGCGGGTCAGGCAGCATCTGTGGAGAACATGGATAGGTGACGTTTCACAGAGTGCTGGAGTAACTCAGTGGGTCTGGCAGCATCTCTGGAGAACATGGATAGGTGACGTTTCACAGAGTGCTGGAGTAACTCAGCGGGCCAGGCAGCATCTCGGGAGAACATGGATTGGAAACGTTTCGGGTCGAGACCCTACTTCAGCCAAAGTGAGTTATTTCAGGCCGGGGAAGGGGCTGGTGATTACGACTTACGTAAAATCTGACTTGCGTTAGAGTTCAAGGAACACAACCCTTACGTAAATCCGAGAGTGCCTGCACAGAACGTTTCTGATATGGGTAATGTATAAGTATACACTCTGTACACATTTAATGGTGTCGACAGAACATGGCTCAATAATACTACATTCAAGTTAGTGAAGCATCCACATTCCCAATGAGCAATATGTGGACAGCAAACTGTCCCATAATCCAATGGAGGCCTAATAGGTCCTTCGTAGTAATAATATGTTTTATATGATAGTATTGATCTTTAAATTATAGGCAGCGGATTTATTAATTAATTTTCTGCTGGATTTCTAATAGAATTAACGCTGACTCATGGTCGGACATCATATTTTTTGTGTCCAGTTCTCATCAGGTCTCCTTTCAATAGATTGTGACATTTGTTCACAGGATATGTTTTGTAGGAGCATAAATGTATTTGACAGCTTGATATGGTGTCAACATTGAATATTTACGAGGGCAGATACTGTAAGTGATGGAGCTTGTCATATCTGTGTCTGCTGCGATCTGAAATGATAGCAATCAATGACTAAGTCATCAAGTGCCTCTGGGCAGTGGGTATTTGTCACATTCAACTGGGTCTAACTTAAGGGGCCTGTCCCACTGTAAGAGCTAATTCAAGTGCTCTCCCGAGTTTAAAAAAAATCAAACTCGTGGTAAGTACGTAGCGGGTACGTCGGAGCTCGGGGACGTCTATTAGCGGCTCGTAACGCTAACGGCAGGTACAAGGGAAACGCGATAAACTCGTGAAGACTCGTGAAGATTTTTCAACATGTTGAAAAATGTCCACGAGAGCCCCGAGTACCCACGAGCGGCCATTATCGTAATTCTCCGAGTTCGAATCAGGGGAAAACTTGGGAGAACTCTTGAATTAGCTCGTACTGTGGGACAGCCCCATTACATATGGGCACCAAGACCAAGAGCAGCGTTGTTCCTGATCAGGGTAGAGGGACCAGTGGAGCGGTCCTCGTAGCAAGGGTCCGGAGGGCAAGGAGTACCGCCCGCCACTCCACCTAGTGTCCGCAAGGGGAGGAGTGGCTCTGCTGTCAGAGACCGAAGGACTGATGACGGCATCTAGGGAGCAGGCAGGGCAGAAGATGTCTTGGTTGGGTTGCTCCTCGGCCTGGCCAAGCTGGCCATCCGCGAGTCACGGCTCCAGGCGGAAGAGGGCTCTGCCCAAGCCAGATGCTTGCCCCTTTACCGGGGTGGTATAGTAGTCATTAGAATATTTGTAACATAGTTTGATGATTTTGTAACATGGTGGTGTGTATGTCACCACGGTTTGGGTTATTTTTGGTTTTTGTGTCGTGTTGAAATAAAATAAATTATTTTTTGATACCATTTTTTTTTTTTAATGAAGGTCTAATGTACCAGGCTGGGATACTGGTGGTCTTGTCTTCCTATCCTGAGCTGTCGGGTTTGCAACCCAGAGGAGAGGTAGGAGCCACCATCAATAGCTCATCTCGCTCCCACGCTTTGAGATCAGCTTCTGAACCAATGCTTCAATCGCTGGTGAAGAGTGGCAGAGAAAATCACTGAGAGGAAAGTTAGAACACACACAGACAATAGACAATAGGTGCAGGAGTAGGCCAATCGGCCCTTCGAGCCAGCACCGCCATTCAATGTGATCATGGCTGATCATCCACAATCAGTACCCCGTTCCTGCCTCACAACCTAATTCACGACCTCTGCCGAGCTGATTTGTGGGCTCTGGGGGCTAACGAGCCTGTTCCTATGCCGTGCTGTTCTATGCCCAGAGAGACAGACAGCACCAGCGGTCAGGGTCGAACCTGGGTCTCTGGCACTGTGAAGCTGTAGCTTTGTGGCAGCGGCGATTACAGAGCTGCTAACATCACATCCTGATGATACGAGACGGCACCGAACCAGCAAGAAACATTTCCGCCAAGATTTACTGCAAAAATAAGTATGCAGAATGGTCTGGGAGAAGCAGGAAGGTCAGTGGATAATTCTCCTGGAAGCATCATATTGACAGAAGTGTGGAGGAAATTTGTGCTGAGGGTATATCTTTCCCCCAGCTATTTTGATCCTGGATTTTCAATTGTACATTAATTGTGAGATTCTCGTTAGACGTGTTCATGAGTGTATCCCTGATCGATGATCACTCCTGCCCGCACACCAAGCCTGGTTCACCTGCCTGTTTTGTGGAATATTGATTCATTTCTCTGTGTTCTTTTGGAGTTTAATCCGGGATCTAAAGTAAGAAGGCTCTCTGGCTACCTCTGGGCAGCCTTAACCCTCCCCGCTGAAGTTAAGCCTTTTGTGAATCCGATTCCCAAGATGACGAATATCCTCGCTAAGAATCTGCCTAAAATTCGCTTAGTCTAATGTAGTTTGGAGATCCAGGGCGGAAAACAGGCCCTTCGGCCCACCGAGTCCGGGCCGACCAGTCATCCTGATGCACTAGCACTATCCTACACACACCAGGGACAATTTACAATTTTTACAAAAGCCAATTAGCCTACAAACCTGCACGTTTTTCGGAGTGTGGGAGGAAACCAGAGCACCCGGAGAAAATCCACGCGGGTCACGGGGAAAAGGTACAAACTCCAGATAGACAGCGCCCGCGGTCAGCATCGAACCCGGGACTCTGGCGCTGTGAGGCAGCAGCTCTACCGCTGCGCCACCGTGCCGCAGATCTGTCCATTGTAACACTAGATCTTGGATGCTTCCATTTTAAGTTGCAGGTCGTTTCGGGAAGTTGTGTAGGTGTGAGTAGTTGTGTAGATAGGTGCAGGCTCAAAGGGCCAAATGGCCTCCTCCTGCACATATTTTCTATGTTTTCATATGAACTGAATGCTGGAGGACCCTCTGTAAATCACCTTGTGGCAAGGTCAATGATGCCATCATATGGGGACTAAGTGGCAGCAGTATGAAAACTTACATTAATCGTGACACAAAATGCTGGAGTAACTCAGCGGAACAGGCAGCATCTCTGGAGAGAATTAATGGGTGACATTTTGGGTCGAGACCCTTCATCAGACTGGTCAGGGGAGAGGGAAAGGAGAGATATAGACGATGATGTGGAGAGATAAAGAACAAAGAATAAAAGGTTATGCAATAAAGCAACGATGATAAAAGAACCAGGCCATTGGTAGCTTTTTGTTGGGTGAAAACGAGAAGCTGGTGCGACTTGGGTGGGGGAGGGATGGAGAGAGAGGGAATGCCGGGGCTACGTGGAGTGAGAGAAATCAATATTAATACCACTGGGCTGTAAGCTGCCCAAGCGAAATATGACTAGTGGCAAGCAGCAATCAACGTTGTATTTAATGTGAGGGTGGTGGGGGGGAGTTGGCAGTGGTTGAGATGGCCCTGGGAACTTCTGCTTGCTTTCATTGTGAGGCATGAGAGGTCCATGGAGAACATGGAATGGAAATTCACTTCTTGCAAGACTTGCCTCTTCTGTTCAATGCATGCGGCTTGCGTTTATAACGACAGAGTTTCAGTTTCGGTTTAGTTTTAGTTTTAGAGATACAGCGCGGAAACAGCCCCCTTTGGCCCACCGAGTCCGCGCCCACCAGCGATCCCCGCACACTAACACAGTCCTACGCACACTAGGGACAATTTTTACATTTATACCTAGCCAATTAACCTGCAAACCTGTACGTCTCTGGAGTGCGGGAGGAAACAGAAGATCTCGGAGTAAACCCACGCAGGTCAGGGGGAGAACGTACAAACTCCGTACAGACAGCACCCGTAGTCGGGATCGAACCCGGGTCTCTGGCGCTGCAAGCGCTGTAAGGCAGCAACTCTACCGCTGCGACACCGTGCCATGTCACGTGTACCGAGGTGCAGTGAAAAGCTTATGTTGCGTGCTGTCCAGTCAGCAGAAAGGCAATACATGCTTACAATCGAGCTATTTACAGTGTACAGATACTTGATAAGGGAATAACGTTTAGCGCAAGGTAAAGCCAGTAAAGTCCGATCAATGATAGTCTGACGGGACCGTCCCACTTACGCAACTTTTTTGGCGACTGCCGGCACCGGTCGTAGGGCGTTACAGGTTGCGGAAAATCTTCAACCTGTTGAAAATCCAGCGGCGACCAGAACAAGGTACGACTCTTTGGGCGACTACTCACGACCGTACAGGCTTCACCCCGCGACATGTCGCCTGTACGGCCGTGAGTCGTCTCCTCAGTCACCCAAAGAGTTGCAGCGTCTTTCTGGTCGCCGCTGATTTTTCAACGTTTAAAATCTTCGCCGACCTGCATGACGGGTGCCGGCAGTGGCCGAAAAAGTTGCGTAAGTGGGACAGGCCCTTGAGGATTACCGGTGAGGTACAGTAGATAGTAGTTCAGGACTGCTCTCTGGTTGTGGTAGGATGGTTCAGTTGCCTGATAATATCATGATTCATTGCAAGAGGTTTTGACTACGGGAGCAAGGACGGCTTGCTACAACGGTATAGGAGACACAAGGACACAAGGTGAATCTGTGGAATTCTCTGCCACAGAGGGTAGTTGAGGCCAGTTCATTGACTATATTTAAGAGGGAGTTAGATGTGGCCCTTGTGGCTAAAGGGATCAGGGGGTATGGAGAGAAGGCAGGGATGGGATACTGAGTTGGATGATCAGCCATGATCATATCGAATGGCGGTGCAGGCTCGAAGGGCCGAATGGCCTACTCCTGCACCTATTTTCTATGTTTCTATGTTTCTATGAACTGCATAGATCGGGGTCTTGAGCAGAAGGAGGATGCAGCCCAGACCATCACACAAACCCGCCCCCCCTTCCATCAAGTTCCTGTGATAGGAGCAGAATTAGGCCATTCGGCCCATCAAGTCTACTCTGCCATTCAATCTTGGCTGATCTATCTCTCCCTCCTAACCCCATTCACCTGCCTTCTCCCCACAACCCCTGACACCCGTACTAAACGTACCATCCACCGACTTGGCCTCCACAGCCTCCTCCATCTAGATCTCACGCTGCCTCGGCAAGACCAGCAACATAATCAAAGACTGGTCTCACCCCAGTCACTCCCTCTTCTACCGTCTGCCACCAAGCAAAAGGTACAGAAGTGTGAAAACGCACACCTCCAGATTCAGGGACAGTTTCTTCCCAGCTGTTATCAGGCAACTGAACCATCCTACTAACAACTAGAGAGCGGTCCTGTCCTCCCAACTACCTCACTGGAGATCGTTGAACTATTTTTAATCTGGCTTTATCGGACTTAAACCGTACATCTTTGCGCTAAATGTTTTTTCACCCAGAGAGTTGTGAATCTGTGGGATTCTCTGCCATTCTCTGACGAATATACTTGAACTTGAACTTGAACACAGAAGGCAGTGGAGGCCAATTCACTGGATGTTTTCAAGAGAGTTAGATTTAGCTTGTGGGCTAACGGAATCGAGGGGATATGGGGAAAAAGCTGGAATGGGGTACTGATTTTGGATGATCAGCCATGATCATATTAAATGGCGGTGCTTGCTGGAATGTCTGAATGGCCTACTCCTGCACCTACTTTAAATGTTTCTATGTTTACCCGCTATCCTTCATCTGTGTACTGTGGACGGCTTGTTTGTATTCGTGTATAATCTTTTATTTGACTGGTTGGCAACAAACAAAATCTTTTCACTGTACCTCAGTACATGTTTCAATAATAAACTAAACCAAACCCAGTAAGTCAGGCAGCATCTGTGGAGGGAATGGAAATGGATGATCAGCCGTGATCACATTAAATGGCGGTGCTGCCTCGAAGGGCCGAATGGCCTACTCCTGCACCTATTGTCTATTGCAAGGTCAGGACCCTTCTTCAAAACATCACCTGCCCATGTCTTCCGCAGATGCTGCCTGACCCACTAAGTTTCTCCAGCACTCTGTGTCTCCTTTTTCCAATACTGAAAACGTCCTTTAGTTTTGGGTCATGTTGAAAGTGAGAAACACTGGGAAATCCGTGTCACCCGGTGCATGGACGGCAATCTCAACCGTGCTGTCGATAGGGAATTGGTTGTTGACTCCACCTGCGATCATATCAGCGCATTGTCCTGGAGCTGTAGCCAATTAATCAGGGGAATCCACTCAGGTGATAAATTCAATCCGATTTCGAATTACCCTGCCGATTGTGCGGGTTACTCTAAGAGCAGCCCGGCTCTCCACGCCATGTCACTGGTGCCAATGCATCAACTGAACAAAAAGAGTTACGCTGACTGGTTTGGTTTTCCTGTGAAGCTGAACACAATATGTATTTGGCCTGATAGCTGTGCCAAAAACTAAAGTTGAACGCCAGCCACAATGACACGCAGAGCTGCAAATAATACAGCTCGACATGCAACGCTAGGAGTGTGTAGAAAGGAACTGCAGATGCTGGTTTATACTGAAGACGTCTAGTAGACACAAAGTTTAGAAGAAGGGTCTCGACCCGAAACGTCACCCATTCCTTCTCTCCAGAGATGCTGCCTGTCCCGCTGAGTTACTCCAGCATTTTGAGTCTATCTTTCGTTTA
Source organism: Amblyraja radiata (assembly GCF_010909765.2). Taxonomy (NCBI): domain Eukaryota; kingdom Metazoa; phylum Chordata; class Chondrichthyes; order Rajiformes; family Rajidae; genus Amblyraja; species Amblyraja radiata. Next base: position 44,891,123 of record NC_045972.1, on the reverse strand, counting down.
GTTTAGTTTAATTTAGTTTAGATTAGTTTAGAGATACAGCGCGGAAACAGGCCCTTCGGCCCATCAAATCCACACTGACCAGCGATCCCCGCACACTAACACTGTCCTACACACACTAGGGACAATGTACACTTATACCAAGCCAATTAATCTACAAACCTTTGGAGTGTGGGAGGAAACCGAAGATCTCGGAGAAAACCCACGCAGGTCACAGAGAGAACGTACAAACTCCGTACAGACAGCACCCGTAGTCAGGATCGAACCTGGGTCTCTGGCGCTGTGAGGCAGTAGCTCTACTGCTGCTGCCCAGTGCTGAATAGAATATATCTCAATGTGTAACATTAAGCGTGTAAAGAATGGAACTGGCGATCCGGTATATACCAAATGGACACAAAGTGCTGGAGTTACTCAACGGATCAAGTCTATGCAACATTAGGAGAGGTTATTAGCAAGTTAAAAACATTCCCTCTATATCAAGGGAACTTTCTGACATATACTCAAGCATTCGTTACATGTCCTCATATTTCGCTTGGGCAGTTTACAACCCAGTGATATGAACATTGATTTCTCTAATTTCAAATAATTCCTGCACCCACTCCCCCGCCTCTCTCTTCGCCCCCCACCCTTCCCCACCCTAGTCGTCCTACCAGTTCCACCATTTGCATCCTTGAAACATATAAGATTGTTAAGGGCTTGGACACACTAGAGGCAGGAAACATGTTCCCGATGTTGGGGGAGTCCAGAACCAGGGGCCACACACAGTTTAAGAATAAGGAGTAAGCCATTTAGAACAGAGACGAGGAAACACTTTTTCTCACAGAGAGTGGTGAGTCTGTGGAATTCTCTACCTCAGAGGGTGGTGGAGGCCGGTTCTCTGGATGTTTTCAAGAGAGAACTAGATAGGGCTCTTAAAAATAGCGGCGTCAGGACATATGGGGAGAAGGCAGGAACGGGGTACTGATTGTGGATGATCAGCCATGATCACATTGAATGGCGGTGCTGGCTCGAAGGGCCAAATGGCCTGCTCCAGCACCTATTGTCTATTGTCTATTGTATCCCTCTCGTTAGCACATTTTCCCCAGCCAACAATGGACCATTGTGGGCTCCACCCTTCCTGACGTCACCTGGTGCCGGCTCTGGTTCGTACTGGCCTTCTCTTGTCTCCAGTCCCCCCCCCCCCACCCCCACCGTCCCCCCTCTATCTTTCAGTCTGAAGAAGAGTCCCGACCTGAAACTTCACCTATTCCTTTTCTCCAGAGATGCTGTCCGACCCGCTGGTTTTCCTCTATATTTGTTACGTGTACTCATGTCCAGTCCTCTCCTTGACTGGGCAGCAAGCAGGCAGACAAAAGCTTTTCACTGTACCTCGATCCACGTGACGATAATAAGCCTAAACTGAAATGAAACAGTTTTGATTCTTTTAACAAATATGATTAACCCAGCACCAGGCAGCTGTATTGGCTGCATAATCTACAATTTATATTGTAAGCCAGTGAGAGATGAGTGCATTATCAGCAAGAGACATCTATGGGTACAAGATTAGTGAGGAGAGGCTAATTTTTATTGCTGAGGGCAAGGCATTTCATTGACCTGCAGTGACACATGGCAAAGACATAGAGACAGACTTTTTAATAAGACTATATCACTGCATCTTTCACCATATTAATGCTAAATAACATGCTAACCTTATGCCTGTGTTCTTAATTATGATAAACCTTTAGACAAAGGGCATCTGATAATTGCAATATCGCAGCCCACAAAAGATTTATTCGCTGGTATTCGAGGACTAATTTGCACCACCCAGGGCTTTTGGTGCTGGGAAGATTCCACAGGAGCTGCTTTAATATCCATTCAACGTAGTAATATCTGTCATAGGGTTGTAGATCACGGGAACATTTGCCCTGCAGTGCCTTATGCTTATGAACAAAATCTGTCCCGGGGATAATGATGGCTTTATATTCCAGCCCCGACTTAATGCTTTTAATATTTTAAGCATACAATTGTCAGGAGTTGTGAATTTTCATATCTTGAAATATGTACCTGCCGGTCATTGTGAACTTGTATCGTTCATTAAACTGCTCCAGCATTTTGAGTCGACCCTCTTTTTTTTTTTTAAGTTTGTGTTCAGTTTAGAGATACAGCGCGGAAACAGGCCCTTCGGCCCACCGAGTCCGCGCCGAACAGCGATCCCCACACACTAACACTACCCTACACACACTAGGGACAAATTACATTTATACCAAGACAATTAGACTACAAACCTGGACATCTTTGGAGTGTGGCAGTAAACCGACGATCTCGGAGAAAAGCCACGCAGGTCACGGGGCGAACGTACAAACTCCGTGCAGACTGCGCCCGTAGTCGGGATCAAACCCGGGCCTCTGGCGCTGTGAGGCAGCAACTCTAACGCTGCGCACTCTATACATGTTATTTGTCTGTTTGATTTTTGATATTTTTTGCTTTTGGTTCTTAAGGGTTTTACAGAGTAATATGTTTACATATCTGTTGTGCTGATGCAAGTCGTTTAGCTTAGTTTAGTTTAGTTTCCTACACACTAGCACTATCCTACACACTAGGGACAGATTGTACATTCTCCCCGTGACCTGCGTGGGTTTTCTTCGGGTGTTCCGGTTCCCTCCCACAGGTTTGTAGGCCAATTGGTTTTGATAAAATTGTAAATTGTTCCTGGTGTGTGTAGGATAGTGTTAGTGTGCGGGGATCGCTGGTCGGCACGGATTCGGTTGGCCTGTTTCCACACTGTATTCGCTAAACTAAACTAAACTTAACGTCATCAGTCCATTCCCTCCACAGATGCTGCCTGACACGCCGAGTTCCTCCAGCACATTTTTCTTCAACTTTCTCGCATCTGCAGTTCCTTGGAAAACACACAATGCATTGAGAATCACGCGTCACACAGGTAGGCCCTTCAGCCCATCGTGCCCGTACTGGCCCTTTGGGAAGATCTTCCCAATTAGTCCCACTTCCCTGCTTCCCCCCCCCCCCCCCCTGCCCCTGCCCCTCCCGTGGTCCATTTTAAGAAATCAAACTAGTGGGACAGGTAGCAGTTCATTTTTTGCTGACCTTCTCCCACTCATTGACAAATGACACATCCAGTTAGAGCTTTAAAAAATTCCACTGATTAAACTTCTGGTAAAACATGGATCCCGACAATAGCAGCATTCATGTTTTCTGTGTTTATCTATTAGAGCATGAAAGCTGAAGAAGATTAGCACAGCTGGGATTGTGATCTCTCTACTTCCAACACAGATCTGGCAAATTCTATTCTTCGGTCACTGAATATTTCCTTTGTTATCGCAACAAAAGCACAATCATCAGTATTAAAACAATTCAAAGAAGATGCTAACTTGCAATTAGAAAACTTAATCAGCAGTCCAAAGTAATATCTGTGATGTTTTAACTTTGGGAATAAACGTATCTTTGGAACTTTTTTTTCAAATTGAGAGGATTATGTTCAGTTTTATCACCTCATATTATTTTTCAATTAATTCAAAACATTTTAAAGAGTGTTCATCTATTGATTGATTGAATTTTTGTCTAAGCAGCTCGGTGGCACAGCGGTAGAGTTGCTGCGTCACAGCGCCAGAGACCCAGGTTCGATTTCGACTACGGGCGCTGTCTTTACGGAGTTCGCACGTTCTCCCCGTGACCTGCGTGGGTTTTATCCGGGATATCCGGTTTCCTCCCACACCCCAAAGACGTGCAGCTTTGCAGGTTCATTGGCTCGGTATAAATATAAATTGTCCCTATATGTGTGTGAGATAATGTTATAGTGTGCGAGGATCGCTGGTCGGTGTGAACGCAGTGGGCCGAAGGGCCTGTTTCCGTGCTATGTCTCCAAACTAAACTAAACTTAACTAAGCTAAACTAAAGTATGATGATCAGCAACGTAAACATTCACCTCTTTTTCTGCAAATAAAATAATTTTCAAAGAATAATAAACTGCTTATAGACAATAGACAATAGGTGCAGGAGTAGGCCATTCAGCCCTTCGAGCCAGCACCGCCATTCAATGTGATCATGGCTGATCATCCCCAATCAGTACCCCGTTCCTGCCTTTTCCCCATATCTCCTGACTATTTTTAAGAGCCCTATCTAGCTCTCTCTTGAAAGCATCCAGAGAACCTGCCTCCACCGCCCTCTGAGGCAGAGAATTCCACAGACTCACCACTCTCTGTGAGAAAAAGTGTTTCCTCGTCTCTGTTCAAAATGGCTTACCCCTTTTTCTTAAACTGTGGCCCCTGGTTCTGGACTCCCCCAACATCGGGAACATGTTTTTAAGAAGGAACTGCAGATGCCGGGAAATCGAACGTAGACAGAAGTGCTGGAGAAACTCAGCGGGTGCAGCAGCATCTATGGAGCGAAGGAAATAGGCAACGTTTCGGGTTGAAACCCTTCTCAGAATAAGATGTTTATAAGGGTTTGGACGCGCTAGAGGCAGGAAACATGTTCCCGAAGGTAGACAAAAGTGCTGGAGAAACTCAGCGGGTGCAGCAGCATCTATGGAGCGAAGGAAATAGGCAACGTTTCGGGTCGAAACCACATCCACACACACACTAGGGACAATTTTGTTACATTTTACACCAAGCCAATTAACCTACAAACATTTACGTCTTTGGACTGTGGGAGGAAACCGAAGATTTCGGAGAAAACCCACGCAGGTCACGGGGAGAACGTACAAACTCCATACAGACAGCACCCGTAGACAGGATCGAACCAGGGTCTCCAGCGCTGCACGCGCTGTAAGGCAGCAACTTACCGCTGTGCCACTGTGCCATCCCTGGAACCCAGCACCTGTAGTCATAAGGTCATAATGAATAGGAGTAAATTTAGGCCATTCGGCCCTTCAAGTCTACTCCGGCATTCAATCATGGCTGATCTATTTTCTCCTCCTAACCCCATTCTCCTGCCTTCTTTCCATAACCTGTAGTAATCGAGAATCTATCTCTCTGCCTTAAAAATAGCTACTGGCTTGGCCTCCACAGCCTTCTGTGGCTAAGAATTCCACAAATTCACCACCCTCTGACTAAAGAAATTTCTCCTCATCTCCATCCTAAAAGAATGTCCTTTAAAACTGATGCTATGGCCTCTAGTCCTGGACTCTCCCAGTGATGGAAACATCCTCTCCACATCCACTCTATCTAAGCCTTTCACTATTTTGTATGTTTCAATGACCCCCCACCCCCTGATTCTTCTAAATTCAGGATTTACACCGGGTCTCTGATGCTGTAAGGCAGTAGCCTCCATATTGGTTAGCTGTGGAACGTTTGTATTAGATCTCACTCTCAACATGCAAAACAAGTTTCAGAAGTAAACTTACAGAGTCTTTGAGTCATACAGCGCGGAAACAACCCCTTCGGCCCAACTGCCCCACGCCGACCAAGATGCTCCATCTACACTAGTCCCATATCCTATCCACGTACGTACCTGTCCGAGTCTCCTTCAAATAGCGTTATTGTACCTGCTTCAACTATCTCCTCTGGCAGCTCATCATCGGCTATCACTCGAAATGAGTATGACTGTCGCCTCATGGAGGACGCCCGTGCGTGACTTTGTTTAACGTGGGGAGACTGGTGCACAGACAGCCACCCCACGGTCCTTGACAGATCTGGGTCAGGATCCAGTGGCATGGAGTCCAAGACGACCGGAGACCCTTTTCTGCTGCAGCCTTCATCCGCCTTCCCAGCCGTTGTGATGCTCCACTAAGGTCAGCCATCGTCCTCTGCCTGTTCCACCGTTGAGGTATTGGTTGGATTGCTCTTTGTCAGAGACCTCCTCCCCCTCGACCTTACCGCCATGGGTGGCCCTACCAGGAGCGTAGCTCCAGACGGCATCGCTCTCAGGATCTCAGGACCACACAAGCTTCTCCACCACGACAAGGTGACAATCCATGGAGATACCCCACCACTCTCTGAGTGAAAACATTCCTATTAAATCTTGCCCCCTCTCACCTTAAACCTATCTCCTCTGGTTCTTGAGTCTCATGCTCTGTGCATTCACCCTATCAATTCCCCTCATGATTTTCTGCAACTCTGTAGGATCACTCCTCATCCTCCTACGCACCAAGGAATAAAGACCTCGCCTGCCCCAACCTCTCCCTATAGCTCAGGGCCTCGAGTCCTGGCAACGTCCTCATCGCGGTGGCGCAGCGGTAGAGTCGATGCCTTACATCCCTTGCAGCGCCGGAGACCCGGGTTCGATCCCGACTACGGGTGCTGTCTGTACGAGGTTTGTACGCTCTCCCCGTGACCTGCGTGGGGTTTCTCCGAGATCTTCGGTTTCCTCCCGCACTCCAAAGACGACAGGTTTGTAGGTGAATTGGCTTGGTAAATGTAAACATTGTCCCTAGTGGGTGTAGGATAGTGTAATAGGGTAGTGACCATGAGGGGACAGTCATACTCGTTTAGAGTGACACTCATCTCCCTGCTACCTTCAGGTAGAAGGTACAGGAGCCTGAAGACTGTAACAACCAGGTTCAGGAATAGCTACTTCCCCACAGCCATCAGGCTATTAAACCTGGCTCGGACAAAACTCTGATTATTAATAACCCATTTTCTGTTATTTGCACTTTATCAGTTTATTTATTCATGTGTGTATATATTTATATTATGGTATATGGACACACTGATCTGTTTTGTAGTAAATGCCTACTATGTTCTGTGTGCTGAAGCAAAGCAAGAATTTCATTGTCCTATACAGGGACACATGACAATAAACTCACTTGAACTTGAACTTGATGATGATATGGAATGAGCTGCCAGAGGAAGATAGTTGAAGCAGGTGCAATAACAGTATTTGAAAGAGACTTGGACAGGTACGTACGTGGATAGGAAATGGGACGGGCAGTTGGGCTGAAGGGCCTGTTTCCGTGCTGTATCTCTAAACTAAAGTAAACTGAACTATTGTTTTGTGTCTGTCCTCGTAAACCTTCTATCTCCACTCTTTCCCGCTTAATGACATCCTTCCTATAGAAAGCGGTGGGTATTTTCTAATTAACATTTCTAATTACGATAAAGCCACAGACAAGTTTTTATTAGCTTTGTAAAGGGGAAGGAAATCGTAAAACTCTTCACATTTTTGCAGACTGGAGTAAAGGTGGCACCAGAACCAACTTCCCAACTAACGAGCCCATCTTTGCACAGAGATGCAATCCTTGATCTGGGTGGTAAGAATAATGAGGAAATGACACAGTGCATTGTGTTACAATACAGGAAACAGCTGTCAATGGGGATAGACACAAAATGCTGGAGAAGGGATGGGTGACGATTCGGGTAGAGACCCTTCTTCAGATCTAGGGTCTCGACCCGAAACGTCACCCATTCCTTCTCTCCAGCGATGCCGCCTGTCCCGCTGAGTTACTCCAGTGTTGTGTATCTAGTGCCAAAGGAATGTTCATGCCTATCTCAGAGATCAACAGCTTAGCAACCTGTTTCAAATAGAGCAGGTACAAGGATCATAAGGTCATAAGTGATAGGAGCAGAATCAGGCCATTCGGCCTATCAAGTCTACTCCACCATCCTATCATAGAGTCATAGAGTGATACAATGTGGAAACAGGCCCGTCGGCCCAACTTGCCCACACCGGCCACCATGTCCCAGCTACACTAGTCCCACCTGCCTTGGCTTGGTCTCTGGGGAGAAGGGATGGGTGACGTTTCGGGTCGAGACCCTTCTTCAGTGGGGGGGGGTCGGCTTGCTCCATCCAAAATTAGGTTTAGTTTAGTTTAGTTTAGAGATACAGCGCAGAAACAGGCCCTTCGGCCCACCAAGTCCACACTGACCAGCAATCCCTGTACACTAACACTATCCTACACACACTAGGGACAATTTACATTTATACCAAGCCAATTAACCTACAAACCTGTTCGTCTTTGGAGTGTGGGAGGAAACCGGGGATCTTGGAGAAAACCCACGCAGGTCACGGGGAGAACGTACAAACTCCGTACAGACAGCGCCCGTAGTCGAGATCGAACCCGGGTCTCTGGCGCTGTAAGGCAGCAACTCTACCGCTGCGCCACCGTGCTGCCCGAATGCTGCATTCATATCAGATATCTAAAAATGTGTCTTAAGTCTCCACATTCCTGCACATTTAAACTGTCTGGAGATAGCAATGCTGCCTGCTCTGTCTTGAATAATGTAAAATAAAATCAATATTAAGTAAATTACACATTCATTTGGTACTCATAAACTATAAAAGTAAACTCCATTAAAGATCATCAAATAGTCTTGTCTCTCGGCCCAGACTGTAACCTTATCGATCCCGGCAACCTTCCCATTGCAACAGCATAGAAACCTGATTAAAGCTGACCAAAGAGTTACCTAAGCTGATGTTTCCAACTTAAGTTGAGGTGGGGGTGGGACAGAGCAAGTGATGGGTGGATACAGGTGAGGGGGCATTGATAGCCAGGTGGGTGGACAAAGGCGGGAGATGAAAGGGAGACAAAAAGGTGTCAGCAAGGTCCCACATAAGAGTATAGTATACAAACTTAAAGCACACGGCATTGGGGGTTCAGTATTGATGTGGATAGAGAACTGGCTGGCAAACAGGAAGCAAAGAGTAGGAGTAAACGGGTCCTTTTCACAATGGCAGGCAGTGACTAGTGGGGTACCGCAAGGCTCAGTGCTGGGACCCCAGCTATTTACAATATATATTAATGATCTGGATGAGGGAATTGAAGGCAATATCTCCAAGTTTGCGGATGACACTAAGCTGGGGGGCAGTGTTAGCTGTGAGGAGGATGCTAGGAGACTGCAAGGTGACTTGGATAGGCTGGGTGAGTGGGCAAATGTTTGGCAGATGCAGTATGATGTGGATAAATGTGAGGTTATCCATTTTGGTGGCAAAAACAGGAAAGCATCTAAATGGTGGCCGACTAGGAAAAGGGGAGATGCAGCGAGACCTGGGTGTCATGGTACACCAGTCATTGAAAGTAGGCATGCAGGTGCAGCAGGCAGTGGAGAAAGCGAATGGTATGTTAGCTTTCATAGCAAAAGGATTTGAGCATAGGAGCAGGGAGGTTCTACTGCAGTTGTACAGGGTCTTGGTGAGACCACACCTGGAGTATTGCGTACAGTTTTGGTCTCCAAATCTGAGGAAGGACATTATTGCCCTAGAGGGAGTGCAGAGAAGGTTCACCAGACTGATTCCTGGGATGTCAGGACTGTCTTATGAAGAAAGACTGGATAGACTTGGTTTATATTCTCTAGAATTTAGGAGATTGAGAGGGGATCTTATAGAAACTTATAAAATTCTTAAGGGGTTGGACAGGCTAGATGCAGGAAGATTGCTCCCGATGTTGGGGAAGTCCAGGACAAGCGGTCACAGCTTAAGGATAAGGGGGAAATCCTTTAAAACCGAGATGAGAAGAACTTTTTTCACACAGAGAGTGGTGAATCTCTGGAACTCTCTGCCACAGAGGGTAGTCGAGGCCAGTTCATTGGCTATATTTAAGAGGGAGTTAGATGTGGCCCTTGTGGCTAAGGGGATCAGAGGGTATGGAGAGAAGGCAGGTACGGGATACTGAGTTGGATGATCAGCCATGATCATATTGAATGGCGGTGCAGGCTCGAAGGGCCGAATGGCCTACTCCTGCACCTAATTTCTATGTTTCTATGTTTCTATAAGGAGAGAGGCGGAGTGAGATGTGTAGTCAGACAATAGACAATAGGTGCAGGAGTAGGCCATTAGGCCCTTCGAGCCAGCACCGCCATTCAATGTGATCATGGCTGATCATCCCCAATCAGTACCCCGTTCCTGCCTTCTCCCCATATCCCCTGACTCCGCTATTTTTAAGAGCCCTATCTAGCTCTCTCTTGAAAGCATCCAGAGAACCTGCCTCCACCGCCCTCTGAGGCAGAGGCAGAGGAAGGAAGGTACACAAAAATGCTGGAGAAACTCAGCGGGTGCAGCAGCATCTATGGAGCGAAGGAGATAGGTAACGTTTCGGGCCGAAACCCTTCTTCAGAATTTCTTGGAATTCTTTGCCACAGATGGTTGTGGAGGCCAAGTCAATGGATATATTCAAGGCAGAGATAGATAGATTCTTGATTAGTACGGGTGTCAGGGGTTACGGGGAGAAGGCGGGAAAATGGGGTTGAGAGGGAAAGATAGACCAGCCATGATTGAATGGCGAGGGTGGAAGATTGCAACCTTCACGTGGTCCGCCCTGTTTCGACGAATGCAATCAACTCGGCATGCACAATCAAATAAGATCAAATAGAACAAGTTGTCCTACAACTTTAGGCTGGCACGCCATACGCATGAAGAAGAAGATTGAATGGCGGAGTAGACTTGATGGGCTGAATGGCCTAATTCTGCTCCTATCACTTACGAACATGAGCAAGTTCATCATTTAGCTGTGCGATGCAGCTATAATGAGGCCACGTTATGATATGCCATTGATTCAGCCAATGTTAATTTTATGTCTCGAAACATTAATCTACTGTGCTCAATTAATTTAAAAGCAATTATGTTTCATTCATTGAGGAGATGTGGCTATAAACAACGATGACTTCCGTGCTGTTGTTCAGCCCAATGACAAATGATATATTTGGTCACAAATCTAATTTGCAGTCATGCGAAAAAACAAAGCTTCCATCCGCAACCGTTCAAACTTCTAATACAGAATAAACGTTGACTTTTGGCACAATGATGGGGGACCTCATTGAAACTTACTGAATAGTGAAAGGCTTGGATAGAGTGGATGCGGAGAGGATGTGCACGCCAGGTTGATTGCATTCGTCAAAACAGGGCGGACCACGTGAAGGTTGCAATCTCCCACCCTTGTAGCGCCCACAGCTCCAGAGACCCAGGTTCGATCCTGCCAAGGATTATCAACATCATCTCACTGTTCATTTCACATAATAAAAGAATGCTTAGTTACATGGTACTCATTACTGATTTATTCTTGATTAGTACGGATGTCAGAGGTTACGGGGAGAAGGCAGGAGAATGGGGTTAGGAGGGAGAGATAGATCAGCCATGATTGAATGGTGGAGTAGACTTGATGGGCCGAATGGCCTAATTCTACTCCTATCATTTATGAACTTATGATTTATGACAATGTGTTTGGTGATATCTGTAACTAGGGAGTTTTTATAGTGAAGTTTAGTTTCGAGATACAGCCTAGAAACAGGCCCGTCGGCTCGCACGTTGGGCTCCTGTTCATAAATTGATAAGTTATAGGAGCAGAATTAGGCCATTCGGCTTATCAAGTCTACTCCGCCTTTCAATCATGGCTGATCTATCTTTCCCTCTCAACCCCATTCTCCTGCCTTCTCCCCATAACCCCTGACACCCGTACTGATCAAGAATCGTTTGGTCTTCACCTTAACAATATCCATGAACATGGCCTCCACAGCCGTCTGTGGCAATTAATTTGACACATTCACCACCCTCTGACTAAATAAATTCCTCCTCATCTCCTTCATAAAGGTACGTCCTTTAATTCTGAGGCTATGGCCTCTGGTACCAGACTCACCCACCAGTGGAAACATCCTCCCCACATCCACTCTATCCAAGCCTTTTGCTATTCAAGTTTCAATGAGGTACCCCCTCATCCTCCTTCTAAGCTCCAGCGAATACAGGCCCAGCTCCGTCAAACACTCATCATATGTTAATCCCAAAGATGTGCAGGTTTGTAGGTTGATTGTCCTGTATAAATTGCCCCTAGTGTGTATGGAGTGGATGAGAAAGTGGGATAACAGAGAACTAGTGTGAACGGGCGATCGATGGTCGGTGTGGGCTCAGTGGGCCTAAGGGCCTGTTTCCATGTGGGTTTCTGTAAACTAAACTATTCAAAGGGCAAAAAAAAACATGGCGTTGTTATGCTTCATTTAGTTTAGAGATACAGCACGGAAACAGGCCCTTTGGCTCAGCGAGTCCACGCTGACCAGCGATCCCCGTACACTAACACTATCCTACACACTAGGGACAATTTATTATTTTTACCGAAGCCAATTAACCTATAAACCTGCACGTCTTTGGAATGTGGGAGGAGACTGGAGCACCCGGGGAAAACCCACGCGGTCACTGGGAGAACATACAACCTCCGTACCGACAGCACCAGTAGTCAGGATCAAACACTGGCCTCTAGCGCTATAAGATTCAAGAGAGTTTATTGTCATGTGTCCCAGGTAGGACAATGAAATTCTTGATTTGCTTCAGCACAACAGAATATAGTAGGCATGAATACAGAACAGATCAGTGTGTCCATATACCATTATATAAATATATACACACATGAATATATGAATATATAATAATAATAATAATGGATGGGATTTATATAGCGCCTTTCTAATACTCAAGGCGCTTTACATCGCATTATTTATTCACTCCTCAGTCACACTCGGTGGTGGTAAGCTACTTCTGTAGCCACAGCTGCCCTGGAGCAGACTGACGGAAGCGTGGCTGCCAATCTGCGCCTACGGCCCCTCCGACCACCACCAGTCACTCACACACATTCACACACATTCACACACAGGCAAAAGTGGGTGAAGTGTCTTGCCCAAGGACACAACGACAGTATGCACTCCAAGTGGGATTCGAACCAGCCACCTTCCGGTCGCCAACCGAACACTTAGCCCATTGTGCCATCTGTCGTCCCAATATATATATATATATATATATACACAACAACTCTACCACTGCGCCACTGTGCCGCCCTATGCACTAACAACAACTCCACACTTTCACATGGTGAAGCGAAAACATCTATCCTTTATCCAAGGTACACAAAAGTGCTGGAGGAACTCAGCAGGTGGAGCAGCATCTATGGAGCGAAGGAAATAGGCCACGTTTCGGGCCGAAACCCTTCTTCGTGTTACAGTGAACGATTTTATTGTGGGGGAAGGAACTGCAGATGCTGGTTTAGACGCTAAAGATAGACACAAAAAGCCGGAGTAACTCAGTGGGACGGGCAGCATCTCTGGAGAGAAGGAACGGGTGATGTTTCGGGTCGAGACCCTCCTTCAGATGTTTCAGTGTTATCGCACGGACTATTAAAATGCTCCTATTTTAACCAGAGCAAGTAAAATTCCCTTCAGTCGAGTGGGATATTTGGTAACGTCATATCAAATCACATTCCGGTTGTAACTGCACAGAAAGAACTTAATAGTGGCGTGTTGTTGCTTTCCCATAATATCTTTGCATTTTGTTTTCTGGTCTGTTGCGGCAATTTGCAAGGAGACTTCATCAGGGTCTTTTCAAATTTCCATCCATTCTCCCTTCTCTTACACTGTCAGTCATTCCAGCTGATTGCCCATTTTATAATGCTAATGCTGGGTGTTCGACTTTAGGATTCTCTGCTGTCAGGTGGCCGGTGGGACCCACGGGATATAGTTTTAAATCGTCTGTGCCAGCTGATGGAACTGATCTCATTGAAAGGACACACGATACAGGCAGTGAATGAATGCACTGACCCTCAATTAACATATTAATGGACACTATTATTCAAACTCCAAGTGTCATTATGTTAAAATAAGGACAGGACTATATGCAAACCTGCTTTAAATAATTACGTGTGAAGTAACTTTTGTACCACTTTTATAAATGACAATCAGTAGATACTTTGGCTGCGTTTATTCCAAAATGTTTGCACAATATCAGAATTGATTTCACGTTAAATAAGTCACTTGTCTGTTGTGTTTATTGGGAAGTATGATGCATAAACATTTCCGTAGGCTCATTCCGATAAATCATATTGAGTTTTGCGATCATTTCTCCTTGCCTGTGGCTCCATTTTGTCTTCTAAGTTCACCCAAAGTATTTTTTAAATGTCTTTGTGAACCAACAGGACTCCAGACGAGCTAAAACCGCAGCATAAAACCAACCAAAATATTCAACGAAGGGAGACAAAAATTGCTGGGGAAACTCAGTGGGGGAGGCAGCATCTATGGAGCGAAGGAATAGGTGAATTAAACAAAATTAGTTCAAAGGAATAAAGTCCTCGCCTGCACACCCACTCCCTACAGCTCAGGCCCTCGAGTCCTGGCAACATCCTCGTAAATCTACTCTGCACCTTTTCCAGCTTCTGTGTCATAAGTTTTTAGGATCTAGAAGAAGAATTTAGACCATTTGGCCCATCTAGTCTACTCCCATTCAAACATGGCTGATCTATCTCTCCCTCTCAACCGCATTCTCCTGCCTTCTCCCCATAAAACCCTAACTCCTGTACTAATCAAGAATCTATCCATCTCTTCTCCACATCCACTCTATCCAAGCCTTTCACTCTTTGCTAAGTCTCAATGAAGTCCCCCCCCACCCCTTCAGTTGAGTATAGGAGCAAAGAGGTCCTTCTGCAGTTGTACAGGGCCCTAGTGAGACCACACCTGGAGTATTGTGTGCAGTTTTGGTCTCCAAATTTGAGGAAGGACATTCTTGTTATTGAGGGAGCGCAGAGTAGGTTCACAAGGTTAATTCCCGGGATGGTGGGGAGGCTGGTTCTCTGGATGCTTTCAAGAGAGAGCTAGACAGAGCTCTTAAACATACCAAAGTCATGGGGATATGGGGAGAAGGCAGGAACGGGGTACTAATTGTGGATGATCTGCCATGATCACATTGAATGGCGGTACTGGCTTGAAGGGCCGAATGGCCTACTCCTGCACCTATTGTCTATTGTCTATTGTCATCCTTGTAAACATCAGTGAGTAGAAGCCCAGTGCCGTCAAACGCTCGTCATATGTCCCGTTGAGTTACTCCAGCATTTTGTGCCTATCTTCGGTGTAAACCAGCATCTGCAGTTCCTTCCTATTCATAACCCCATTTAGGACTGAGATGAGGAAAAACCTTTTCACCCAGAGAGTTGTGAATCTGTGGAATTCTCTGCCACAGGAGGCAGTGGAGGCCAATTCACTGGATGTTTTCGAGAGAGAATTAGATGTAGCTCTTAGGGCTAAAGGAATCAAGGGATATGGGGAGAATGCAGGAACGTGGTATTGATTTTGGATGAACAGCCATAATCATATTGAATGGCGGTGCTGGCTCGAAGGGCCGAATGGCCTACTCCTGCACCTATTGTCCCCCCACATTTTTGTTTGTGGTGTAAAACACACCAGATATCCCCACCGGTTGCAAACTAATTGCTCCCCTCTTTCATTAGTTTCATGTAACACGCCCTGTTTCTCAAAAAGAGTTGTTGGATGACACTGCCAATGAAGTACATATCCCAACGTTTAAGAAACAGTTAGACATGTACATGGATGGGACAGGTTTGGAGGGATATGGACCAAACACAGGCAGGTGGGACTAGTGTAGCTGGGACATGTTGGCCGGTGTGGGCAAGTTGGGCCGAAGGGCCTGTTTCCACACTGTATTACTCTGTGAATCCAATACAAAAAGCTTCTTTCCACATTGCAATATTATCACACACTCTTACATTTAATATCCACACACCTCTAAACAAATATATTCGCAGTGTTTATTTCAAATAAATTTGTTGATTTCTGACTGATTCTCAAAGGATTAATCTTTTTTTTAAATCTGTATGCATCTCCTCAAAGAAGATGTCATTCTGTGTTTCCAGATTAATTTTGTTTGTGTGTCCATTAATTAAATTAGAGGTTTTCATTTTGCCTCTAGTAATGAAATATAGCAGAGGCATTAATTAAAAATGACTACAGAGATAAACTAGTTGCCTTCACATTCGAGATATTCTGAGTCCTGATTTAAAAAAAAAACAATATGGTGGTCCATAGGGAAAGCAGAAATTTGTAAAAGAACATAAAGGATAGCTTCGGATAACTAATTTGGTGAAAGGCTCTGCCTCATAAATCTTTATCAGCATCAGACAAAGAGAAGGACAAATAAGGACTTGCCCTCCCCATGAAACTATGCTTTCTGTTTAGTTTAGTTTATAGATACTGCGCGGGAACAGGCCCTTCGGCCCACTGGGTCCGCGCCGACCAACGATCCCCGCACACTAACATTATCCTACACACGCTCGGGAAAATGTATAATTTTACTGAAGAAAATTAACCTACAAACCTGCACGTCTTTGGAGTGAGGGAGGAAACCGGAGCACCCGGAGAAAACCCACTCAGGTCACGGGGCGAACGTACAAACTCTGTACAGGCAGCAGCGGTGGAGGGGATTGAACCCGGGTTTCTGGCGCTCTGGTCTCTGAAGAAAATTGTGTGAAAACACCACAGGCAGACCAGTGTCTGTGAAGAAGAGAACCTGTCCCACTGTACGAGGTAATTCAAGAGTTCTCCCGAGCTTCCCCTGATTCGAACTCGGAGAATTACGGTAATAGCCGCTCGTAGGTACTCGGGGCTCTCGTGGACATTTTTCAACATGTTGAAAAATCTTCACGAGTCTTCCCGAGCTTACCGCGTTTCCCGAGTACCTATGGTCAGCGTTACGAGCCGCTAAGAGACGTCCCGAGCTCTGACGTACCCGCTACGTACATTCTATGTGCTTACCACGAGTTTGATTTTTTTTTAAACTCGGGAGAGTTCTTGTATTACCTCGTACAGTGGGACAGGCCCTTAACTGGCAAAATATAAACGCATGAGACCTGGGTTCCATCCTAACTCCTGAGTTTAGTTTACTGCCACAAAAGCTTCTGTTGCGTGCTAACCAGTCAGCAGAAAGACAACACATGATTATAATCGAGCCATCCATAGTCTACAGATACATGGAGGGAATAACGCAAATACCGATTAGTGTAAGATAAAGTCCAGTAAAGTGAATTCAAAGCTAGTCCGAGGGTCTCCATTGAGGTAGATGGTTGTTCTTAGTAGATAGTTCAATATTTCAAGAGTGCGTTATTTGTCACATATGCAACTTTACAGTGAAAGTCTTTTTGTATAAATTACACATGTGGACGCCGCCATTTTTGGCGCCATTTTCTAACTCCAAAGTCCGATCGGCCCGTGCACTCGATGTACTGGAGCAGTTCCCACGAACTAACGTCCCTCTCCTCTCCTCGCCCGGCCATCTTTGTGTCCCAGGGGCGCCCCCTGCAGCCGACCTTGAAGCCTGCAGCTGGAGGCATCACCCCGGTTCACCCTCCCACTGGCCCTCGCTCCTCGCGTCCGACGTCTGCAGCTCCCTCCCGGTTACGCCGAGGGACGGACCGACCGACCGACGGGCCTCCGGGTGGGTCCCTCGTCCCACCGTCTCACAACGGTAGAAATCTTCTAAAGGCGATTTTTTTCGGCGACTGTCATAGTCGTAGCAGGTCGCCGAAAAACCGGCGACTGGACTAATAGGGCTGTCCCACTTAGGCGGTTTTTTTAGGCGACTGCCGGCGAATACGACCAAGGAATTCACCGAAGTCAGCACCGGCGAAAACCTACGACATCCTGGCGCCGACCTACACCATCCTGGCGACAACCTACGACAAGCACATACGTCAGGAGAAGACAAGCTACGACAAGCCCAAGTTTTGAACATTTCAAAATCCAGCGGCGACCAGAAAAACGCTACTACTCTTTGGGCGGCTGAGGAGACGACTCACGGACCGTACAGGCGACTCCACGGGCGACCATGTGGCGACAGCCTAGTCGCCTGTAGTCGCCCATAAAAATCACCTAAGTGGGACAGGCCCTTAATGTTTTTGACTTTTGCCTTTCGGAAGCAAAGAGGATTATTTCCGGTTGCCCACATGAGTTCCCCTCAGAGCCACATGGGGCCACTAGACCCACTATCAGCCCAGCTGCGTCCATGTGTGGCCTGTAAAATGGAACGGTGTCACCCACAGGCGGATATCCACGGCATTTTAACGTTAACAAATAAATGACAGGAGAGACAGCCCCTTGCCAATAAAAAGATTGAAAAAAAACCCAGTTTAAAATGTTTCCTGGTGGTCTGATTAATTGCCTTGGGACCTTTTGAACTTTACCTCCTTTTGCCTGCAACGATACCCTTATATATATATATTTAAGAGTAGCACATGTAGCACAGACTTCCTGTCCATAATCCTCACTTCCCATTGTTGTAGTTTGGGATGAATGGTCCGTACACGACACTTACACAAACTCCAAAAACGGGCTTCAATGGAGGGATTTAATAGACAATAGACAACAGGTGCAGGGAGTAGGCCATTCGGCCCTTCGAGTCATTCATTGTGATCATGGCTGATCATCCCCAATCGGTACCCCGTTCCTGCCTTCTCCCCATATCCCCTGACTCCGTTATCTTCAAGAGCCCTATCTAGCTCTCTCTTGAAAGCATCCAGAGAACCGGCCTCCACCGCCCTCTGAGGCAGAGGATTCCACAGACTCACTACTCTCTGTGTGAAAAAGTGTTTCCTCGTCTCCGTTCATTTTCATTTAATAAGGTCCATTTCGCAGTGATATTTCAACCATAAATTCTACTTTGGCCTATTTAGGGTCACGTCAAACCAAGGCAACATGATTGCAATCTTTACAGGGCTGTAAAATCAAACAGCGGATGAAATTAGTATGCCTTCATCAGGCATTTTATTGCAATTGAACAACTTTCTGTGTGAAAAAGTGTCTCCTCATCTCCGTTCTAAATGGCCTACCCCTTATTCTTAAACTGTGGCCCCTGGTTCTTGGCGCCCCCAACATCGGGAACATGTTTTTAAGAAGGAACTGCAGATGCTGGGAAATTGAAGGTAGACAAAATTGCTGGAGAAACTCAGCGGGTGCAGCAGCATCTATGGAGCGAAGGAAATAGGCAACGTTTCGGCCCAAAACGTTGCCTATTTCCTTTGCTCCATAGATGCTGCTGCACCCGCTGAGTTTCTCCAGCACTTTTGTCTACCTTCGGGAACATGTTTCCTGCCTCTAGCGTGTCCAAACCTTTCATAATCTTACATGTTTCAATAAGATATCCTCTCATCCTAAATTCCAGAGTATACAAGCCCAGCCGCTCCATTTTCTCAGCATATGACAGCATCAGAAATTGGATCTAACCATGCTGTATGTATTGGAGTACAATCAATGGATGGGAAACAGATATCTCGGGCAGCTTGCAACCCAGCGGTTTGAACGCAGATTTTTCCAATATCAAGTAACTCCTGTATTTCTTCCCCTCCCCCCCACCTCCCCCCTCCCTAGTCGTTCTCCCAGTTCTGCTGTTCACATCCTTGTATCCCTGTCATTAGCATCATCTTCTTCAGCCACTCCCTCTTCTCCCCTCTCCCATCGGGCAAAAGGTACAGAAGTGTGACAACGCACACCTCCAGATTCGGGGACGGTTTCTTCCCCGCTGTTTTATCGGCCAACTGAACCATCCTACCACAACCAGACCGCAGTCCTGGACTGCTGGGGAAACTCAGCGGGTGAGGCAGCATCTCTGGAGCGAAGGAATTTTCCTTTGCTCCATAGATCCATCAACCGACTCCAGCTGGTCCAGAACGCAGCCGCCCGACTCATCACCCACACCAAATCCTGGCATCACATCACTCCAGTCCTCAAACAACTTCACTGGCTTCCCATCTCCCACCGGATCAACTACAAAATCCTGATCCTCACCTACAAAGCCCTCCACCATCTAGTCCCCCCAAATCTCACTGACCTCCTCTCCCCCTACCAACCCTCACGGTCCCTCAGATCCACATCAGCCGGTCTCCTCTCCATCCACAAGTTTAGTGCAAGAACATTAGAGAAAAGATTTTGTCTATCAGTTCAACCAGAAACATAGAAAATAAGTACAGGTATAGGCCATTCGGCCCTTCGAGCCAGCACCACCATTCAATATGATCATGGCTGATCATCCAAAATCAGTGCCCCGTTCCTGCTCTTTCCCCATATCCCTTGATTCCGTTAACCCTAAGAGTTTATATCTAACTCTCTCTTGAAAACATCCAGTGAATTGGCCTCCACTGCCTTCTGTGGCAGTGAATTCCACAGATTCACAACTCTCTGGGTGAAAACGTTTTTCCTCACCTCAGCCTAAATGGCCTAAACCCCCTTATTCTTAAACTGTGGTCGCTGGTTCTGGATTCCCCCAACATCGGGAACATTTTTCCTGCATCTCCCCTGTCAAATCCCTTAAGACTTTTACAGTCGATAATCGATAATGTTTTATTATTAATGTTTTATGTGTCATTCCTCACTGTCACTGTATGTCATGTTGTCACTTGCGGGCGGAGCACCAAGGCAAATTCCTTGTATGTGAATACTTGGCCAATAAAATTACTCATTCATTCATTCATTCATTCATTCATTCATTCATTCATTCATTCATTCATTCACATGTTTCTATAAGATCCAAACTTGGCATTCATAAATTTTAAGATAAATGCTACGGAACCCCGCCGAGCTTGTCTCTCCCGCCGCGGACCGCCCGGAGAGGGGAGCCAGGGAGAGGAGGATGGAGGGTGATGGCGGCAGACGCTGGACAAGGGGCCCGGTGTGAAAAAACGGGGGGGTCTTAGTTACCCGCTCCCTCACGGTCGGCTGCGGGAGGTTAGAAGTTTGAAAACAAAACTGCGGCACGATGGAGCAGCGGTAGAGTTGCTGCCTCACAGCGCCAGAGACTGGGGGTTCGATCCTGATCACGGGCGCTGTCTGTATGGAGTTTGTCCATTCTCCCTGTGACTGCAGGGGTTTTTGCCAATTTTTATTGCTTTCCCTCTAATCCTTCTCTATTACTGTTCATCCTGCCTGCCACTATACCCCTTATGTCAAAATAAAACATTCCCTCAAAGACGTGCTAGCTTTCCCCTTCGCTCCATGTCCTTTGAGTCCCTTTCCCTGGATCAATCTACTGACTGCAATTCAGTGTTGGTCATTGTCACACCTCTGTTTGCTTTGTCCCCCATCAATGTTAATATTTTGCACTGCCAAAGCCTAAATTGACTTGGTGTAAGCAATTGGCTTCATTCAGCTTGGGACACTGGTGTTATTTTCGGGTGCCACGGTGGCACAGCGGTAGAGTTGCTGCCTCACAGCGCCAGAGACCCGGGTTCGATCCCGGCTACGGGTGCTGTCTGTACGGAGTTTGTACGTTCTCCCCGTGACCTGCGTGGGTTTCCTCCGGGTGCTCCGGTTTCCTCCCACACTCCAGAGACGCATAGGCTTGTAGGTTAATTGGCTTTGTATAAATGTAAATTTGTCCCCAGTGTGTGTAGGATAGTGTTAATGTGTGGGGATCGTTGTTAAGTCGGTGGGCCGAAGGGCCTGTTTCCGCTCCCTACCTCTAAACTAAACTAAAAATGGAACTGATAGAACTTGTTTGGTCAAAGATTTCTTCAGCAAACTAGTGGGAACGTAGCACATGTGGCCATTTTATCAGGGGTTTTAATAATTCAAGCATTCAAAGTGAAGTAGTTATCTTGGCCCCTTGCAGAATTTAAGATCATAGCAATACATAAATAATTGAAACCAAAAATCCTAATAGTCACCGTTTGCGTTTCATCTTTCAGGATATAGAACATTAATTGACCACGATGATTAATATCCACAGATCTCGGAAACAACCAAATTAAATCAATACGGTTTTTTTCCCCTGCGCCTTGAGAAAGGGAAACAAAACAAAAGAAACTTCATTACATGTTATCATTTGTCAAACCTTTAATAAGAATGTCATGGTTTGATCTTTAAGATTAAACTGGTTGTGAACAATGGGCCTGTCCTCTGAGTCCCTGTATTATGTTTGACCTAATAGCTGGACCTAATTGCATAGCTCAAAGCAAAAATCACCCATGGTGTTTTGTTGATGCTATATTGATTAAGGCACTTAGTTTTTCAGGCTAAAAAAAAAAGCTGCTGAGGCAGGAAAGACTGCAGCTGACAAGATACTAAGATGTACCTTTTAAAATCTTTTTATTCGTTTTTTTTTTCAAAAGCAAAAACAAATCAACAAAAAAAGTTATGATAAACATAACAGTGATATTGATCTATAGGGATCAGGGTTACATTACATTAATGGCAGGTATAACCAAAATATGAGTCCAGTGTTAAAATACACATTGAATATAGACCTCCCTGGTCTCTATGTAAATATAGTTAAATGTTTAAAAGAAAACTTATATGTAGAAAAACAAAAAGATAAAAAAGAAAAAAAAGAGAGAAAAAACGAAAGAACAAAACCCCCCTAAACTAAAGCGTAAAAAAAAAGAAGAAAAAAAAGAAAAACAGAATCTGGGCAGCAAAGAGTTTCAACAATTTAAGTCCCTGTTTGTCAAGTCCGTTCCACCGTACACCAATAAAAAAAAATTATTATAACAGTTGGAGAGGGGACAGTTTATGTCGTATGAAAATGTTGAATAAATCTTCCCCAAGTCCGATCAAATTTAACCAAGGGTTCAACAATGTCACTCAAATTGTTTTCTAAA
This sequence comes from Amblyraja radiata, assembly GCF_010909765.2. Lineage (NCBI taxonomy): Eukaryota > Metazoa > Chordata > Chondrichthyes > Rajiformes > Rajidae > Amblyraja > Amblyraja radiata. The sequence goes on along the minus strand of NC_045972.1, from coordinate 44,868,853 downwards.
TTTAAACGTGATATCGTTTCAGAGTACCAATGGAGTGTGGTCGGAGGATTGGAAAAAAAAAGATGTACCATAAATGTTTTTAAAAACGTCATCTTTCCGGTGAAGTATCTGTGACATTAAACGCGGTAAAGCATCAGGTAGATTTATCTTAGCGTGTTCAGTGCTTGTGAGCCTAATGTCTTATTTTGGCAATGTGAAAAAAAGCAGAACTTTCCAGTCGCCCCGCATTTTAGACGGCCCGATTCCAATAGCAATTAAATATTGTGCGGTGCTGACCTTTCAGTGTTGACGTTTGTTTTCTTAGATAACAAGTGCCGCTCCATATCAGATACAGGCCATTAATCCCCAGCCATGTGGTCACTCTGAACGGAATATTTCTTCTGTACCCGCACGGTTAAAGAAGATAGGCACAAAAAAGATGGAGCAACTCAGCGGGACAGGCAGCATCTCTGGAGAGAAGTAACCAGGGGCCACAGTTTAAGGATAAGGAGTAAGCCATTTAGAACGGAGATGAGGAAACACTTTTTCCTCACAGAGAGTGGTGAGTCTGTGGAATTCCCTGCCTCAGAGGGCGGTGGAGGCAGGTTCTCTGGATGCTTTCAAGAGAGAGCTAGATAGGGCTCTTAAAAATAGCGGATATGGGGAGAAGGCAGGAACGGGGTACTGATTGGGGATGATCAGCCATGATCACATTGAATGGTGGTGCTGGCTCGAAGGGCTAAATGGCCTACTCCTGCACCTATTGTCTATTGTCTATTGAACCAATGGGTGACGTTTCAGATCGAGACCCTTCTTCAGACTGGTTAGGGATAAGGGAAACGAGAGATATAAGTGATAAGATCTTTAGCTCAATGCAAGGCCAAATGTAAATCGCCGCATATTCCAGTCAAAAAGATTATTTTGTCAAAAGTTCTGTGAAAACGTAATTGAAATAAGAATCAGGAACCCAGCGTTAAAGCCATAAAGACATTTGCGATGCTTGTACCTGTATTTTCCCACTTTCTTCATGAAACCATTTTCACAGCTTTCTCATGCATCTTTAGGTCGTCCACTATAGATGTGCTTGAAGCACCTTCTAAGTTCTAATGCCGATCCAACTGAGTCATTACCATGTGTTGCAATGTTGCACTGATCAGCTAATTTGAATGAGTTCTTCACAGGACGGAGATCAAAAAGGAACATCAGTCCGGTGAGGAACACAAATGCTTTTGCCAGCTGCACTATCTGAATAGAGAAATAAAACGATCAGGGGGTTTGTGCAGTGAGCTGTGAAGCTCTCTCTACTGAACATTGTAAAAGCTTGCTGACATAGTCACAGCACATTATTCTATTGCCATCGCAAAGCTGAACAAATAGCCAAAGCTCCAAATATATTCAGTTGTTCACCATGATGAACCTTAAGTCTTCAAAAATCCAGCCTTAAAACGAGTGCTGTCTTTCATATTAAGTGGATTCATTTACCCGAACAAATACTTTTTAGTGTTATTAATTATGCTTTAAGATTCAACGCAACTCTTCTGCTAAAGTCTGTCCATCCATTAACATAAACTGGGAGCAACGCCAACTGAAATTAGAATCAATAGCAACAAATATTTTATTTAATGCAGGAAGATTGTTCCCAATGTTGGGGAAGTCCATAACAAGGGGTCACAGTTTAAGGATAAGGGGGAAGTCTTTTAGGACTGAGATGAGAAAAACATTTTTTACACAGAGAGTGGTGAATCTTTGGAATTCTCTGCCACAGAATGTAGTTGAGGCCAGTTCATTGGCTATATTTAAGAGTTAGATGTGGCCCTTGTGGCTAAAGGGATCATGGGGTATGGAGAGAAGGCAGGTACAGGATACTGAGTTGGATGATCAGCCATGATCATATTGAATGGCGGTGCAGGCTCGAAGGGCCGAATGGCCTACTCCTGCACCTATTTTCTATGTTTCTATGTTTCTATGTTAACTATCAGGTAGATATTTTAGTGTTGTATTACTCTTCTGCCTTGAGTTCTAATTAAAAAACACACTTTTTTGATTAGATTTCCACTATACATATGCATTTGTGTGGCTCATACTCTCACTATAATATTTTCATATTTTTAATATATATTTTTAATACAAGATCAAAAGATTATGCATTGACCCTCGTTCATTAAAGATCATCTTGATTTGGTTACCCGTACATTTAGTTTAGTTTTTAAAGCCCTGTCCCACGGTAAAAAAAATCTAACTCGTGGTAAGCACGGAGAATGAACGTAGCGGGTACACCGGAGCTCGGGGACGTCTCTTAGCGGCTCGTAAAGGGCCTGTCCCACGAGGATGCGACTCCATGCGGCAAGCATGACCTAAAGCCCGCAGCCGCCTTGACGCCGTACGCACGGAGGTCAAGTGAGTGACGTGAAGTTCGAGCGAAGTCCGAAGGGCGTACGGCATCGAGGCGGTGCGTACGGCGTTGGGGCGGCTGCTGGGCCGGCAGGCCGTTGCCGCGCGAAATTTTTTAACACGGTCAGTTTTTCGGAGCCCTGCTCGATCGAAGTGGGACCGGCCCCGCGAGGCCGTATGCCTCAAGCGACCACGTTGGGTCGCGCTTGCCACATGCAGGCGCATGCTGGTGGGACTGGCCCTTTAGGTCGCGCTTTCCGCATGGAGTCGCATGCTCGTGGGACAGGCCCTTAACGCTAACGGCAGGTACTCGGGAAGACTTGCTAATGGCAGGTAAGCTCGGGAAGATTTTTGAACATGTTGAAAAATGTCCACGAGAGCCCCGAGTACCGACGAGTGGCCATTACCGTAAATTTCCGAGTTTGAATCAGGGCAAACTCGGGAGAGCTCTTGGAATGTGAGTACAGACAGCGCCCATTGTCAGGATCGAGCCTGGGGCCCTGGAGCTGTGAGGCAGCAACTCTACCACTGCGTCAACGTGCCGACCTCTGAAACTTCAAATGGTGTTTCCTTTTGCCATTTTAGGACAAGACAAATAATTCAAGTCACAGAAGGAAGGAATTGCAGATGCTAGTTTACACCAAAGATAGACACAATATGGTGGAGTAACTCAGCGGGACAGGCAGCATCTCTGGAGAGAAGGAATGGGTGATGTTTCGAGACCTTTCTTCAGATTTTCAAGAATGCAAAATTCTGAACAGGCCCCAGTATTTACTGGGAACGTTAATTCATGCATAGTTATGTTTCCTTTCCAAATGAATAAAAATTAATAAACCAAAAGTGCAATATCTCCAAAATCAAATTGTTTGCGTTCAAATTTAATCAGCTTATTTGAACAACTATTAATGAACTTATGCAGCCAATCTTCTCAGAGAAAGGGCACATTTCTCTTTAAGACTTGTGATATCAAACTACGCATTAAACCAACTAGATTACAACTGCATATCGTGCTGCAAGATAAAGTTACGGTAAATTGAAGATGAAAAAGTACAGCTCTTTGGGTTATCAACTGTTGACCAATGAATAATATGCTGTAGATCTCTCTCGTAATTTAGTTTAGTTTAGAGATACAGCACGACAGCACGGAAACAGGCCCTTTGGCCCACCGAGTCCGCGCTGACCAGCGATCCCCGCACATTAACACTACCCTACACACATAAGGGAGAATTTTACATATATACCAAGCTAATTAACCCACAAAATTGTCTGCCTTTGGAGTGTTGGAGGAAACCCGAGCACCTGGAGAAAACCCACACAGGTCACGGGGAGAACGTACGCACTCCGTACAGACAAGCGCCTGTAGTCAGGATCGAACCCGGGTCTCTGGCGCTGTGAGGCAGCAACTCTATCGCTGCGCCACTGTGCCGCCAGACCTCCCATGTATTCACAATGCTTTTACATGGTGGCAAAAACAGGAAAGCAGACTATTATCTAAATGGTGGCCGACTAGGAAAAGGGGAGATGCAGCGAGACCTGGGTGTCATGGTACACCAGTCATTGAAAGTGGGCATGCAGGTGCAGCAGGCAGTGAAGAAAGCGAATGGTATGTTAGCTTTCATAGCAAAAGGATTTGAGTATAGGAGCAGGGAGGTTCTACTGCAGTTGTACAGGGCCTTGGTGAGACCACACCTGGAGTATTGCGTACAGTTTTGGTCTCCAAATCTGAGGAAGGACATTATTGCCATAGAGGGAGTGCAGAGAAGGTTCACCAGACTGATTCCTGGGATGTCAGGACTGTCTTATGAAGAAAGACTGGATAGACTTGGTTTATACTCTCTAGAATTTAGGAGATTGAGAGGGGATCTTATAGAAACTTACAAAATTCTTAAGGGGTTGGACAGGTTAGATGCAGGAAGATTACTCCCGATGTTGGGAAAGTCCAGGACAAGGGGTCACAGCTTAAGGATAAGGGGGAAATCCTTTAAAACCGAGATGAGAAGAACTTTTTTCACACAGAGAGTGGTGAATCTCTGGAACTCTCTGCCACATAGGGTAGTCGAGGCCAGTTCATTGGCTATATTTAAGAGGTAGTTAGATGTGGCCCTTGTGGCTAAGGGGATCAGAGGGTATGGAGAGAAGGCAGGTACGGGATACTGAGTTGGATGATCAGCCATGATCATATTGAAGGGCCGAATGGCCTACTCCTGCACCTAATTTCTATGTTTCTATGTTTCTATGTTTCTATCCCATGCTTTTACATTAGAACCAGGGGACAAAGGTTTAAGATGACAGGAAAAAGATTTAGTAGGAATCTGATGGGTAACTTTTTCACACAAAGCGTGGTGGGTGTATGGAACGAGCTGCCACAGGAGGTAGTTGAGGCTGGGACTATCCCAACATTTAAGAAACAGTTAGACAGGTACGTGGATAAGAGAGGTTTGGAGGGATATGGGCCAAACGCAGGCAGGTGGGACTAGCGTAACTGGTGGCCGTTGTGGGCAAGTTGGGCCGAAGGGCCTGTTTCCACACTCTTTGAATCTCTATGTGAAACCACAGCCTGATCTTAAATAAAACAACTTTTATTACCCATAGTCTGAAAAACAGGAAAGACGTTAGGTAGTGTAAGTAAGAGCTTTTAACCTGATTAGGACATTAGTAGCACTCCCTCAATTTCGAAAGGCAAACATGAATTACTGAACTGTTGTGAAAACATTTCTCAATCAATGCAATCCAAAACTATTGCAGGATGAAGGATTAGTCAAATGAGTAAGTCTGGTCATTTTAAAATCTAGATGGGAAATTGCTGTGTGTACAAGATGTCAAAATTCACAACGGCATTGACTTATCAGCTGGTGAGTGGCAACTTAATTTTTCTTTCCACAATAGACACAATTTATTTTAAAAAGAGTTGAACTCTTGTTTCGTAGAACTTAATAATCCACAATGGTGCCAGCTTTCTCAATTCTTATCTCAGATCTGAAAGTACTTATTCTAGGTCTGCCTGTTCCGTCTATTCTTCAACCCCCCCCCCCCCCCCCCACCCACCCCCACCCCTCCCAGGTTTTCAGTTCTAGTGAGTAGTTTTATCTCAAAAGCTCAATTCATTCAGCAGGGTACCAAATAGAATTGAATATAATTATCCCAATCTTAACTGTGTAGAATTCATGCTTGAATTCATTCAAAAAATAGGCTGCAGTATAATTAACTTACAGCTCAACCAGATCTATTGAGCCTGTTTCAGGTATCATGCAGTTTTTACTTACAATAGAACATTTTCATTTTAAGACATTGTACATATTAACCTAAGTCAGCATTCAATTACTTGGAATAAGTGAATTCTCTGTTTCAGGAATGTAATCTGAAAATGTTGGCATGCAATTTGAGGCAAAGGGGCTTTTTTTTCATTAAGTTAACTCTCCTGAAAGACGAGATCTGTAGCTTATTTTAAACCCATTACCCTTTAAACACAGGTGATTACAATGCCATTGTGCACCAAATTTCCTTTCGTTAATGCTGTGTGGTTTGCTTTTAAATGTAACGTGAACGGATATGAATTCAAAAACATTAAGTTGATTGTGAATTTAAAGGAGACATGCTAAAAAAAAAATCACAGCTGGTTTAGAGGTTAAAATCTTGCAAGCCTAAATGCCGGATACGTATCATAAAAATGCAGCAACTCAGAACGTTTCAAGATTTAAAAAAAACGTGAAATATAACTAATTAATATTTTAACTCATTAATATTTTTTAAATTAATATTTTGTCTGAAGATGGGTCTCGACCTAAAATATCACCTATTCCTTCGCTCCATAGATGCTGCCTCACCCGCTGAGTTTCTCCAGCAATTTTTGTCTACCTTCGATTTTTCCAGCATCTGCAGTTCCTTCTTAAATATTTTAACCAGCTAACTTTTTCCACACAGACAATATTGTATTGTATTGTATTGTATTCAAATTTATTGTCATTGTCTCAATTAGAGACAACGAAATGAATTTTCCTTACAGGCAGTATCATTAAAATAAATAAATAATAAATAATAGACAATAGACAATAGGTGCAGGAGTAGGCCATTCGGCCCTTCGAGCCAGCACCGCCATTCAATGTGATCATGGCTGATCATTCCCAATCAGTACCCCGTTCCTGCCTTCTCCCCATATCCCCTGACTCCGCTATCTTTAAGAGCCCTATCTAGCTCTCTCTTGAAAGCATCCAGAGAACCTGCCTCCACCGCCCTCTGAGGCAGAGAATTCCACAGAGGGTGGTGTGTGTCATGGAACGAGCTGCCGGAGGAGGTAGTTGAGGCAGGGACAATCGCAATGTTTAAGAAACATTTTGACATTATTTCAAAAGCAAGTATAGACAATGACACGGAAGACAGATTTCTTCTTTGCCCTCTTATGCTGATTTGCAAAAAAATAGGAGGAGGAATTTCTTTAGTCAGAGGGTGGTGAATCTGTGGGATTCATTGCCACAGAAGGCTGTGGAGGTCAAGTCAATGGATATTTTTTTACAGCAGAGATAGATAGATTCTCAATTAGTACGGGTGTTTGGGGTTATGCGGAGAAGGCAAGAGATTGGTGTTGAGAGGGAGAGATAGATCAGCCACGATTGAATGGCGGAGTAGACTTGATGGGCCAAATGACCTAATTCTGCTCCTATAAATTATGACCGGATCTTCTGACACTGTTTCACCCATACCCTCTCTTCAGTCTGAAGAAGGGTCCTGACCCAAGACCCCACCTATCCATGTTCTCCAGAGATGCTGCCCCAATCCGCTGAGTTACTCCAGCAATTTTGGGACTTTTCTGACGATTTAGTCTGATTACCAGACTTTATTGAATTGGAATGTACCTTTCTTGGGCTGTTGCCAGGACAGCCTGAGGGATTTTCCATGTTAGACACAAAAAGCTGGAGTAACTCAGCGTGAGAAGCAGCATCTCTGGAGAGAAGGAACGGGTGACGTTTCGGGTTGAGACCCTTCTTCAGACCGATGTCAGGGGAATGTTCCCACCGTTTAAGAATAAGGAGTAAGCCATTTAGAACGGAGACGAGGAAACACTTTTTCTCACATAGAGTGGTGAGTGTGGAATTCTCCGCCTCAGAGGCAGTGGAGGCAGGTTCTCTGGATGCTTTCAAGGAAGAGCTAGATAGGGCTCTTAAAAATAGCAGAGTCAGGGGATATGGGGAGAAGGCAGGAACGGGGTACTGATTGTGGATGATCAGCCATGATCACATTGAATGGCGGTGCTGGCTCGAAGGGCCAAATGGCCTACTCCTGCACCTATTGTCTGTTGACTATTGAATTGGGTCACAGTGCTCCCAGAATTTACATTTTAATTATGAAGCAATAACAACACATTGTATTAATACTGCAATCATTCTTACACTTGGGAGGTTGATACCTTGTGTTACGTTATAAATGAAAAGCCCCTTCTTTCAAAAAGACCACCCATCAAAGTCAGCAAATCGACTTTGCTACTCTTCTTCAAAATGAATGGTATTTAGTATCCTTAATCTAAAGCGGGTCTGGAGTATGTATGTAATTTGAGACAAGTGCCTAGGTTAAAATAAAATCTCCATAGTTAACTGCTTACCATGAAATAATTCAGGTATGCAAACATAAAATGCTATTGATCACAGATATTTTCCATTTTCTACCTTCCCTGCTAGTTTTAATCGAGGATCACACATACAATTTTTTGTGTTGATTGGATTATAGGAATTAGAAGGAATGTATCATTTTTCTTTCAGCTTTTTAAAATCCATCTTGCCACCCACTGATTTGCCATCTTGCCGCCCGCTGCCTCGGCAAGGCCAGCAGGTGATTCCAAGGACCAGTCGCACCCCGGCCACTCCCTCTTCTCCCCTCTCCCATCGGGCAAAAGTGACAGAAGTGTGAAAACGCACACCTCCAGATTCAGGGACAGTTTCTTCCCAGCTGTTATCAGGCAACTGAATCATCCTACCACAACCAGAGAGCAGTGCTGAACTACTCTCTACCTCATTGGTGACCCTCAGACTATCCTTGATCGGGTCTTTGCTGGCTTTACCTTGCACTAAACATTATTCCTTTACCATATATCTGTACATTGTGGACAGCGCGCAATTGTAATTTTTCCGTTGATGCGTTTTCTCATCTGGAAAATCTAAAAGTCTTCTCTGAAATTAAAAGATAAATTGGATCTTACACTTCAGCCATTCTTTAGATTTCTCAGGTGGAAGGCATTTTGGGTGTGTATTAATGAGAATAATTCCACAAATCCAATTTTGTTTTGGCATTTTCTGGTATTAATTAGGAAAGTCCAATGGTGAGAAATTCTTCTGTGGGTCCAACTCATAGAGTCATAGATAGAGTCATACAACGTGGATACAGGCCCTTCGGCCCAACTGGCTGGAGGTTTTACGGACATTTTCAACTTCTCACTTCTGAGGTCTGAGGTTCCCACCTGCTTTAAAAGGGCATCAATAATACCGGTGCCCAAGAAGAGCAAGGTGACGTGCCTCAATGACTATCGAAAAGTGGCACTAACGTCTGTGGTGATGAAGTGCTTTGATTATGGCACAAATCAACTCCTACCTCGACAAGAACCTGGTCGCTTACCGCCACAGATCAACGGTGGATGCGATCTCACTGGCTCTCCACTCCGCTCTGGACCACTTTGACAACAAAAACTCATGTGTCAGGCTGTTATTCATTGACTACAGCTCGGCATTTAATACAATCATTCCCCCTCCAAGCTGGTTACCAAGCTCTCAGATCTGGGTCTCTGCGCATCCCTCTGCAATTGGATCCTCGACTTCCTCATCCAGAGACCACAGTCTGTTCGTATTGGTGGAAATGTGTCAGCCTCGAGAACAATGAGCACGGGAGCACCTCAAGGCTGCCTGCTCAGCCCCCTGCTGTACTCACTCTATACTCATGACTGCATAGCCGGTCATAGTGCGAACTCCACCATCAAGTTCGCTGACGACCTCACTGTTGTGGGACGTATCACTGATGGGGACGAGTCAGAATATAGAAGTGAGATCGACCGACTGACCAAATGGTGCCAGCACAATAACCTGGCCCTCAACTCCAGCAAAACCAAGGAACTGATTGTGGACTTTGAAAGGGGTTGGATAGGGAGCCACAATCTCGTTTATATCAACGTGGTGGATAGGGTCAAGAGCTTCAAATTCCTGGGCGTGCACATTTCCGAAGATCCTTCCTGGTCCCAGCACACTGATGCAATTATAAAGAAAGCACATCAGCGCCTCTACTTCCTGATAAGATTACGGAGAGTCGGTATGTCAAAGAGGACTCTCTCTAACTGTGTTGGATTATAAGTTACCAAAGAATACCGCTACTCCAGTTTGCGTGTGGCCTCATTCTGGCAATGGAGGAGGCCCAGTGCAGAGTGGCCACGTGAGAATGGGAAGGGGAGTTGAAACATTTCAAGGATCCAGCAGGCCTTGGCGGACCGAGCGCAAATACTCAGCGAAAGTGGCTGCCCAATCTACGCTACAAGAGTTTAAAAGGAGGTGAATCAAAGAAGCTTGAGATATCTGCAGAAAGGTCCCGATTGGATACATTGCCCTATCCAAGTCCTCCAGAATTGGTCTGCCTGACCTGCTGACTTAAGGGCCTGACCCACTTGCCGAATTATTTCGGCGACTGCCGGCATCATTGACTGACGTATCAGGTCACGATGTTGGGGAAGTCCAGGACAAGGGGTCACAGCTTAAGGATAAGGGGGAAATCCTTTAAAACCGAGATGAGAAGAACATTTTTCACACAGAGAGTGGTGAATCTCTGGAACTCCCTGCCACGGAGGGTAGTCGAGGCCAGTTCATTGGCTATATTTAAGAGGGAGTTAGATGTGGCCCTTGTGGCTAAGGGGATCAGAGGGTATGGAGAGAAGGCAGGTACGGGATACTGAGTTGGATGATCAGCCATGATCATATTGAATGGTGGTGCAGGCTCGAAGGGCCGAATGGCCTACTCCTGCACCTAATTTCTATGTTTCTATGTTTCTATGTTTCTATGTCACCGAAAAATTCGCGGCATGATGACATATCGACGCGCGGTGTTTTTTCAAGTGTCGCAACATTTTTTTGTCACCGCTGGATTTTGAAATGTTCAAAATCTTTTGGCGACACTGATATGACGCCGGCAGTCGCCGAAAAAAATCGCCAAGCGGGACCAGCCCTTTACTCCTCCAGCACTTTGTCTTCTACGCAATATTCCAGCACCTGCAGTTCCTTGTGACTTGAGATGTTCTCTGGAATAATTCAAGAGATCAGTGGGCAGATTTGGTGGATGTCTGAAGGCCAATAAAATGTGACGTGCAACCCGATCATACTAAATTAATGCATTATTATTATTATTATTATTATTCAAACAACGCTGACAGGTATTCATGACGTTCCTAGTCCACATCACCAGGAGCTCCTAAAGGTGATTGAATTGGAAATGCATCAATCCGTTTGCCTTCAAACCCACCAGGGGAGTAAAGTGAACATATGGCACAGAGCATCATGTCATCGAGATGTGAACAGGTGATACCTGTAACAATTGAATTTATGAAAAAAAAAAAAAATTCTTTATTTATATAGCACATTTTTAGTCAACTTGCATTGACCCCAAAGTGCTTCACATAATTACATTCACACACACAGGCAAAGGTGGGTGAAGTGTCTTGCTCAAGGACACACACAGGCAAAGGTGGGTGAAGTGTCTTGCCCAAGGACACAACGACAGTATGCACTCCAAGCGGGATTCGAACCAGCTACCTTCCGGTTGCCAGCCGAACACTTAGCCCATTGTGCCATCTGTCGTCCATCGAAGTGTGAAAATATACTCCGTGGTGGGGTGGGGAGATTGCAACCTTCACGTGGTCCGCCCTGTTTCGACGAATGCAATCAACCTGGCGTGCACAAACAAATAAGATCAAATAGAACAAGTTGTCCTACAACTTTAGGCTGTGTACGCCATACACAAGAAGAAGATACTCCTTGGTATAAGCTAAGTGCTAGAATGTTGATCAGAGTGAAAATAGCCAGTGCATAAATACATTGTTTTGGTTAGTTTAACAATACAGTTCAGAAACAGGCTCTTCGGCCCACCGAGACCGCGCCGACCAGCGATCCCCGTACACTAATGCCCCTGTCCCACTTAGGAAACCTGAACGGAAACCTCTGGAGACTTTGCGCCCCACCCAAGGTTTCCGTACGGTTCCCGGAGGTTGCAGGTGGTTGCCGGAGGTTGCAAGTAGTGGAAGCAGGTAGGGAGACTGACGAAAACCTCCGGGAACCGCACGGAAACCTTGGGTGGGGCGCAAAGTCTCCAGAGGTTTCCGTTCAGGTTTCCTAAGTGGGACAGGGGCTTTACACTATCCTACACACACTAAGGACAATTTACATTTATAGCAAAGGTAGACAAAAGTGCTGGAGAAACTCAGTGGGTGCAGCAGCATCTATGGAGCGAAGGAAATAGGCAACGTTTCAGGTCGAAACGTTGCCTATTTCCTTCGCTCCATAGATGCTGCTGCACCCGCTGAGTTCCTCCAGCACTTTTGTCTATCTTCGATTTTCCAGCATCTGCAGTTCCTTCTTAAATACATTTATAGCAAACCAGGAGGTGAAGGGATTCAACCCAAAATGTCGCCCATTCCTTCTCTCCAGAGATGCTGCCTGACCCGCTGAGTTACTCCAGCATTTTGTGTCTACCTTCGATTATACCAAGCCGTTTAGCCTACAAACCTGTACGTCTTTGGAACGTGGGATGAAAACGGAGCACCCGGACAAAAAACCCACACAGGTCACGGGGAGAACGTACAAACTCCCTACAGACAGCACCCGTAGTCAGGATTGAACCCAGATCTCTGGCGCTGAGAAGCAGCAACTCTACCGCTGCGCCACCTTGCCACCCATACACTTCTAGAAGATTGCCTAACTTATTTTAGTCTGGAATTCCACAGCTTCCCTGCTGGCTGCGTAGAGGCAATGTCTGACTTTTTCTGTTACATTGCCGAACAGTGATTCACCTTGTGCGTTCAACGGCAAAGCAATCCAAGTCTAATTTATTATAGATTAGAAAAAGCTTGGGGCAGGGTGGGAAGTTTGGGAGTACAATCACTTTGCTTACAGTATTACCCACATGGACAGAAGTGAAATATTAGTTTGGCTTGCAGGTTAGCCGTGAACCCAGCCAAAGTGTAATGAACTTATACATCGAGTGCGTTTGATTTCATCTTGCCCATTTCTGATCCATTTTCAAAAGGCATTCTAGAGAAATATAAAATATTGTTTAGTCAGATTAATGACTGGAAAACAATTTAAAGATTATAATATAGTAATTTCTGAGTCACCAGGGTTTTATTGTTATTTCAAGATCTGTGCATTGTTGACTTGTCACCGAAATGGCCAAGCACTATTTTTTATTTTTGCAGGAATGTCTTTTGGAAAGTGAAATAAGTGGTGCATTTAAACCGTCTGTGAATATGAGTTGGCTGTACTTTGAAAGGCTCTCTCCTGCCAGTATAACAGAGTGGGTTTCATGGGTAACATGTACAGATCCATTCTTGGCTTGCAGTTTGTGGAGAATCATTTTAGCCTCAATTGTCCTTTATCTCTCTGCATCCTTTTTCTCACAGAGAGTGGTGAGTCTGTGGAGTTCTCTGCCTCAGAGAGGCTGTGGAGGCAGGTTCTCTGGATGCTTTCAAGAGAGAGCTAGATAGGACTTAAAAATAGCAGAGTCAGGGGATATGGGGAGAAGGCAGGAACGGGGTACTGATTGGGGATGATCACATTGAATGGCGGTGCTGGCTCGAAGGGCCGAATGGCCTACACATACACCTATTGTCTATTGTCTATCCTCGTCTATATCTCTCGTTTCCATTTTCCCCTAGTCTGAAGAAGAATATCGACCCGAAACGTCACTCTTTTCTTCTCTCTATAGATGCTGCCTGTCCTGCTGAGTTACTCCGGCATTTTGTGTCTACCTTCGGTTTAAACTAGCATCTGCAGTTCCTTCCTGCACACTTCGTAGGCATAGCTCAGTTTAGTTTAGAGACACAGCGTGGAAACAGGCCCTCGCCCCTCCAAGTCCGCGTGAGTTTGTAGGTTAATTGGCCATCCGCAGATTGCCCCTAGAGTGTGGAGGGTGGATATGAAGGTGGGACAACATAGAACTAGTGTGAACAGGTGATCGATGATCGGCGTGGACTTGGTGGGCCGAAGGGCCTGTTACCATTCTGCATCTCTAAATTAAGCTGAAAGAAAAATCTTGTTTGAGGCTTACTACACTGAGGGATGGATATTTTTGTTAGGATAAACTAAACTTAATTTGTTTGCATTACCTTAACAATAATTAAAACCAAAACTGGTATAGGTGATTAGTACGGTTGTCAGGAGTTACGGGGAGAAGGCAGGAGAATGGGGTTAGCAGCGAGAGCTGGATCAGCCATGATTGAATGGTGGAGTAGACTTGATGGGCCGAATGGCCTAATTCTACTCCTAACACTTAAAACAAAATAGCTGATGGAACCCTTACACCAGGACTGGCCAAATGTTGTGCCTTCCACCACAGTGATGAATGCTGTGGTGGATGTTTGTGTTACAGTTTTATTGTGGTTGTGTGTTCTTTATTATTGTATCGCTGCAGACAACCCAAATTTCCACCAGCCTGGCTGTGTGGCAATAAATTATATCTAATCTAATCTAATCTAATCTAATCTAATCTAATCTAATCAAATCATAACACTGAAAACATTTAATTCAATACATTATATTTTATTGCAGTAAAAATCAGGAGGACATCTGTGAAATCATTTTGGCGTGGAATGTTAAAGTACTTCTTCACATCTGCAACGTGCAACTAAGTGGATTTTTGTGTCTCTCCCAAACGGAGTAAAAGAACTCTGTCCAACTGTTTAATATTGCTAGTTCTTGTCGGTTTGAGGCCTTCAGTCATTTTAGTTTAGTTTTGGAACCACAGCGCAGAAGCAGGCCCCATGACCCACTGAGTCCATGCCGACCAGCGATCACCCCATACATTGGCACCATCCTACACACTAGGGACAATATACGATTTTCACCAGAGCCAATTAACCTACACACCTGCACGTCTTTGGAGTGTGGGAGGAAACCGGAGCATCTGGAGAAACCCACATGGTCACAGGGAGAACGTACAAACTCCGCACAGACAGCATCCGTATCAGGATCGAACGCGTGTCTCTGGCGCAGTAAGGCAGCAACTCTACCCCTGCGACACTGGGCCGCCCAGTAGCCTCTCAACTTGCATTCCCATTTGTGGCACCATGACGTATGCAGCCTTAAAAGTTAAAAGAGGAAGAACGGAACTGCTTTGTTAAAAAAAGAATATTTTCAAGGCAGTTGAAGATTATTTTCCTGTGTTTATCTTCCTTGGAGGTGATGTTGCAGTTGTACAAGAAATTGGTGAGGCCGCACTTGGGGAGTATTGCCCTCAGTTGTGGTCGCCCTGTTATAGGAAGGACGTCGTCATCTGGGAAAGGTGCAGAGAGGATTTATGACAATGTGTGCAGGACTTGAGGGCCTGAGGTGCAGGGAGAGGTTGGGCATGCTAGCCAATTCCATGGAGTGCAGGGAGCTGAGGGGGGTCATCTTATGGAGGGCCCCATAGCAGAAGTTTCCACGTGGCGGGGCTGGGAACTGGAAGTTTCCTGAGCTAATCCTGCTGCCACCATCATCTACTGCAGCAAGTGATGGCTTCCGCTGATTGTCGCTGAAAGCTTGCGTCCTTTTCAGGATGGACGATGACAGCGAGGTCAACATTTGAAACATGGAAGATGGAAGATCTTATCGAGGTGTATAAAATGATGAGGGGATCAGGTAGGAAGAATGTGCAGAGTCTTTTAACACAACAAAATATAACAACAAAATATCAGTCCCGGTAGAGCGTTTTAAACAGCATTTCAACTACCCATTATTTTACTCATAGAGATGGTGTGAAAATTGGTCATTGCTGTTTAAACTAAAGTGGTCAATAATTGCAAACTGCCCAGGTGTAAACGCAGCAGGCACAAACATTACGGAATTCATTTTTATTCTTTGTGTAAGTACTTATATATTGATCCATATCTATCTTCAGGACTGACTGCACTCACACACACACACAAATAAGACAGGTGCAACAAAGGTCAGCATGAACATGTGTAGGGAGGAAGCCAGCTGGTGCTGGTCCCTACCAAAGACAGACAAAAAATGCTGGAGTAACTCCGCGGGTCAGGCAGTTAGTCTGGAGAAAAGGTTCTGACACGATATGTCAACTATTTCCATTTCTCCAGAGATGCTGCCTGTCCCGCTGAGTTGCTCCAGCATATTGCGCTCATTGGGAACGTGGTCAAATATAAAGGAATAATGAAAATAAATAGCATTAATATACGTTTAAGAAGGAACTGCAGATGCTGGAAAATCGGAGGTAGACCAAAATGCTGGAGAAACTCAGCGGGTGCAGCAGCATCTATGGAGCGAAGGAAATAGGCAACGTTTCGGGCCAAGACCCTTCTTCAGACTGATGTAGGGTGAGAGAAGGGGGGGGGGCAGGAAGAAGAAAGGAAGAGGAGGAGCCAGACGGCATTAATATACTAGCTTTATTTTGAATGCTGCCAGATGAGGTAGTTAAGGCAGGTACTACAACAGCATTTACTATAGTACTATATTTAGGCATTATAGGTAATATATATTTAGGTACTACAATAGATACATGGATAGGAAAGGTTTAGAGCGATAGACACAGAATGCTGGAGTAACTCAGCGTTGCTAAACACTTGAACTCCCCCTCCCATTCCCACACTGACCTTTCTGTCCTGGGCCTCATCCATTGTCAGAGTGAGGCCCAGCGCAAATTGGAGGAACAGCACCTCATATTTCGCTTGGGCAGCTTACACCCCAGCGGTATGAACATTGACTTCTCTAACTTCAAGTAACCCTTGCTTTCCCTCTCTCTCCATCCTTCCCCCTTCCCAGTTCTCCAACCAGTCTGACTGTCCTACTGATTACATTTCATCTCTGCGTGCTTTGTTGGTCCCTTCTCCTAGCTAACAATGATCTAGTCGACATTTTCCTTGATCTACATCGCTTTTGATGTCTCATTTTCACACCTTACCCTTCCTTATTACTGCGTTCCCCTCTCCCCTGACTCTCAGTCGGAAGAAGGGTCGTGAACCCAAAACGTCACCAATTCCTTCTCTCCAAAGATGCTGTCCATCCCGCTGAGTTACTCCAGCAATTGTGTCTATCTTCGGTGTAAAGCAGCATCTGCAGTTCCTTCCTACACAAGGTTTAGAGTGATATGGACCAAACGCAGGAAAATGCACAAGTTGGACTGAAGGGCCAGATTCCATGGTGTATAATTCCATGACTCTAAAAGCTGGAGTAACTCACAAGGTCAGGCAGCATCTCTGGGGAGAAGGAATGGGTGACGTTTTGGGTCACGACCCTTCATCCGACTATGAGTCAGGGGAGAGGGAGACATAGTGATGAGGAAGGGTAAGGATGGCGGGACTGTCATACGCTGAGAGAATGGAGCGGCTGGGCTTGTATACTCTGGAGTTTAGAAGGAAGAGAGGGGATCTTATTGAAACATATAAGATTGTTAAGGATTTGGACACGCTAGAGGCAGGAAACATGTTCCCGATGTTGGGGGAGTCCAGAACCAGGGGCCAGAGTAAGCCATTTAGAACAGAGACGAGGAAACACTTTTTCTCACAGAGAGTTGTGAGTCTGTGGAATTCTCCGCCTCAGAGGGCAGTGGAGGCCGGTTCTCTGGATACTTTAAAGAGAGAGCTAGATAGGGCTCTTAAAGATAGCGGAGTCAGGGGATATGGGGAGAAGGCAGGAACGGGGTACTGATTGGGGATGATCAGCCATGATCACATTGAATGGCAGTGCTGGCTCGAAGGGCCGAATGGCCTACTCCTGCACCTATTGTCTATTGAAAAGGATTAGTTTGCGTTTCGGGTCGAGACCCTTCTTCAGACCCTAATGGGGCTGTCCCACTGTACGAGGTAATTCAAGAGTTCTCCCGAGTTTCCCCTGATTCGAACTCGGAGAATTACGGTAATAGCCGCTCGTAGGTACTCGGGGCTCACGTGGACATTTTTCAATATGTTGAAAAATCTTCACGAGTCTACATGAGCTTACCGCGTTTCCCGAGTACCTGCCGTTAGCGTTACGAGCCGCTAAGAGATGTCCCGAGCTCCGACGTACCCACCACGTACATTCTACGTACTTACCACGAGTTAGATTTTTTTTTAAACTCGGGAGAGCTCTTGAATTAGCTCGTACAGTGGGACAGGCCCTTATTAAGGCTCAATGGTTTTAGCTTAGATGAGGCATCTTGGTTGGCATGGACGAGTCGGGCCGAACAGCCTGTTCCCGTGCTCTATGCCTCTATAACTGTTACGTAAGTAGTTATCAATGATGGACATTTTATACAAGTTTCTCGGACAATCATTGAAAATAATGGGGAGGAAAAAAAACGAATCATTAGGCTCCACTTTGTATGGCCAAATGCATGTCAAATTTAAACCTAATTTTTCCGTAATTATCCAGGTGCAGTGTGTATTGTGTTTTGTGAAACGGGCAAGAATAATGGTCCAACTGAATTATGGATTTGCACACAAAGCAGCGAGCCTCCTAACAGCAACTTGATGTGTACCCATTTCAGTATCACCTGTTGAGGGACGACCTTTAATAAAAAGCTATGCATTCATGTAAAAAGATCCGACTGAATTAATTTTGATTGCTGCACAAAACTTCTGCTCTGCATTACAAATGAGAGTCTCTGATGTGGCCTGAAATTATCAGGGGAAAAGCTGGGCTGAATGAAGATTCCGTTCTATGGCCGTAACTTAATCTCGGCACTGACATTAAAATACAGCTCCAGTCACACTGGCCCAGACTTCCCTGCTCAACAGATTGCATTGGCTTTGAATTACCAGGTGTTCTTGTGCCTTCCATGTGGGACAGAGAACTTACCTTAGTTAAAACTCTCAAATAAAATGAAAGAAGAATCTTGTTGAAAAACAAAAGTAACACAATACTTCACGTTTGGTAACGATGGATAGATTGTATTTTCTTTTGACCACTTTTTCTCTAATGATTATACGTTACAGAATGAGGTGAAAGTTAAACTTTAACTTTCTCGAGTTTAGTTTAGAGATACAGCGAGCTAACAGGCCCTTCTGCCCACCGAGTCCATTGGTTCTTGTGATAGTAGCAAAATAAGGCCATTCGGACCATCAAGTCTACCTCACCATTTCGATCATGACTGATCTATCTCTCCCTCTCAACCCCACTCTCCTGCCTTCTCCCCATAACCCCTGACACCCGTACTAATCAAGAATCTATCTATCTCCCTGCTACCTTCAGGTAGAAGGTACAGGAGCCTGAAGACTGCAACAACCAGGTTCAGGAATAGCTACTTCCCCTCAGCCATCAGGCTATTAAACCTGGCTCGGACAAAACTCTGATTATTAGCAACCACTTTCTGTTATTTGCACTACCAGTTTATTTATTCATGTGTGTATATATTTATATCATGGTATATGGACACATTTATCTGTTTTGTAGTAAATGCCTACTATTTTCTGTGTGCTTAAGCAAAGCAAGAATTTCATTGTCCTATACAGGGACACATGACAATAAACTCACTTGAACTTGAACTATCTATCTATCTATCTATCTATCTATCTATCTATCTATCTATCTATCTATCTATCTATCTATCTATCTATCTATCTATCTATCTATCTATCTATCTATCTATCTATCTATCTATCTATCTATCTATCTATCTATCTATCTATCTATCTATCTATCTATCTATCTATCCCTTAAAAAATATCCATTGACTTGGCCTCCACAGTCCTCAATCCACGCCGACCAGCGATCCCCGCAACCTAACACTATCCTACACACACTAGGTACAATTTACAGTTTTTACCAATTAGCCTACAAACTTGCACGTCTTAGGTGTGTGGGAAGAAACCGGTGCACCAAGATAAAACCCACGCAGGTCACGGGGAGAACGTACAAACTCAGTACAGACAGTATCCGTAGCCAGGATCTCTGGCGCTGTAAGGCAGCAACTCTACTGCTGTGCCACCGTGCTGCCCACAACCACAAACGTCTGGTTCTCGAGAACCAAAGGACATAGGCGCTATGTTTTGTGTGTTGCCTTGAAGTCTATCTTCAGGATAAAGAATAGAGACATCACTTTGAGTCGCAGTTCTCTTTCAATAGTTCCAACTATTAAAATGGCTTCTACTATCTTCCCATTCTCTGGGTCAGATGGCTTCACCCACTATGCCATGAACTTCATTGGCATGTCACAACCCAGTTTGGTCAGTTGGTCGGTGTAGGCAAGTTGGGCCAAAGTGCCTGCTCCTACACTCTATGTGACTCCATGATTATAAGTTACAGGATGAGATGAAAGTGAAACATTTAACTTTGTCGAGTTCTAGAGAAACTATCTGGTTCTTGACAACCAGAGGACACACGTCGAAGGAGAGGGGGAAAAAGATTTAATGGGAACCCGAGGGGCAACTTTTTTTTTTTAACACAAAAGGTTGGTGGGTGTATGGAATGAGCTGCCACAGGAAGTAGTTGAGGCAGGGACTATCGCAATGTTTAAAAAACATTTGGACAGGTACATGGATAGGAAGGGTTTAGAGGGATATGGGCCAAACGCAGGGAGGAGGGACTAGTGTGGATGGGACATGTTGGTCGGTGTGTGGGAAGTTGGGCTGAAGGATCAGTTCCCACGCTCTAAGAACCTATGTATAATTATGTTCTATATGCAGAGTCGATGTGGGTGTAATGCTGCTACAAGCAAACTTTTCATTGTACCTGTAGCTGATTGTGCTTGTGCAAATGACAATAAACACGACTTGAGTTTCTGAAAGGACATAGAACAAAGAACAGCACAGGAACAGACCATCCACACCTTCATGGTCAGATCAAGACCCCTGCACTCACAAAAACATGTGGTAGAGTTGGTGCCTGACAGCGCTTGCAGGACCGGAGACCCGGGTTCGATCCCAACTACGGGTGCTGTCTGTACGGAGTTTGTACGTTCTCCCCGTGGGTTTTCTCCAAGATCTTCGGTTTCCTCCCACACTCCAAAGACGTGCAGGTATGTAGGTTAATTGGCTTAGTGTAAATTATCCCTAGTGTGTGTGTAGGATAGTGAGAGTGTGCGGGGATCACTGGTTGGTGCGGACTAGATTCCGTGCTGTATCTCTAAACAAAACTAGACTGGGACTTGAAAATGGCGCCAAACTGACGACTTGGTACGCTGTCTCAGTGTACTACTGCTATACACTTGTACAGTGTATGTGAGATGTATATCTAAGATGTATCCAAGTGTTTGTGTATAGTGATACTTCTACTGAACTGTATACAAAAATGAATTAGAAACATAGAAACATAGAAATTAGGTGCAGGAGTAGGCCATTCGGCCCTTCGAGCCTGCACCTCCATTCAATATGATCATGGCTGATCATCCAACTCAGTATCCTGTACCTGCCTTCTCTCCATACCCCCTGATCCCTTTAGCCACAAGGGCCACATCTAACTCCCTCTTAAATACAGCCAATGAACTGTGGCCTCAACTACCTTCTGCGGGAGAGAATTCCAGAGATTCATCACTCTCTGTGTGAAAAAAGTTTTCCTCATCTCGGTCCTAAAAGATTTCCCCTTTATCCTTAAACTGTGACCCCTTGTTCTGGACTTCCCCAACATCGGGAACAATCTTCCTGCATCTAGCCTGTCCAACCCCTTAAGAATTTTGTAAGTTTCTATAAGATCCCCCCCTCAATCTTCTAAATTCTAGCGAGTACAAGCCGAGTCTATCCAGTCTTTCTTCATATGGAAGTCCTGACATCCCAGGAACCAGTCTGGTGAACCTTCTCTGTACTCCCTCTATGGCAATAATGTCCTTCCTCAGATTAGGAGACCAAAACTGTACGCAATACTCCAGGTGTGGTCTCACCAAGACCCTGTACAACTGCAGTAGAACCTCCCTGCTCCTATACTCAAATCCTTTTGCTATGAAAGCTAACATACCATTCGCTTTCTTCACTGCCTGCTGCACCTGCATGCCTACTTTCAATGACTGGTGTACCATGACACCCAGGTCTCGTTGCATCTCCCCTTTTCCTAGTCGGCCACCATTTACATTGTACCTCGGCACATGTGACCAATAAAGTGCCATACCATAGCTTCGACCCGCAATATCGGCACCGAACATGATACCACAGCTAAACTTCAAGATACAAGATATAAGATACATTTATTTGCCACATGTGCCAGTTGACACAGTGAAATGTGATCACCAAACAGTCATACAGTAAAATAAAGAACACAACACACAATAGAGTCCAACATAAAACATCCCCACACAGCAGAATCAAAAAGTTTCCTCACTGTGAGGGAAGTCACCAAAGTCAGTCATCTTCCTCCGATGTTCACCCGTGGTCAGGGCCTCCGGAGCTCTCCGCAGTCGCCGCTACGGGCAGCCCGCCGTTCAGGCCCGCTCGCCGGGATGTCGGAACTCCGTCGTCGGAACGGGAGGCCAACTTCAGCGGCTTGGACCTCCAAATCGGCCGCTTCCCACCGGAGTCCACGGCTCCCGACATCCCCAGGCCGAGCCGGGCGGAGATTCGACGCTCAATAATAATTCTTTACAAGGCTTTTTAAAACCTTAATGCATGTAGAATAGGAAATAATTTCAATTGAATTTTATTTTTCAGACATTACTGATCATATCTCAATATGTTTTATTACCCACTTAACATTATAATTCTCTTGAATTAATGTATAATAGGCTTCAAGTTATAAATGAAAACTACATGAATAATGGATGTACCTCATGGATTTATACCTCATGGATAAAAATTACCTCGGAAAACTGAATGACAACAGTAAAATGAATGTACATTCTGCTCAGTAGTTTAATTTCTGAAGCAAGGCCATTGTTATTTAGATAAGGAAAATTAACTTAGATAACAAAAACTTTGAATGCAAGTTAAATTCTCATGCAGCAAGTGGCCAATCTGGAGCATGGATGAGGCCGGAAGGCCAGTGCAGAAAGGCCACATGAGAATGGGAAAGGGAGTTAAAATAGTTCAGATATTATTTTCAGACCACAGAAAATGGCATGGAGTCAACGAATCCGAACTTTGCTGCCAACATTTTCCGAGGCAATAAGTTCTCTTCTGCTTGGTAGGAGTCAGAACAGCACTGGGCCAGGCCCTTCGGCCCACAACTTTAAATGCTATGCAAAAGAAGAATGCTAAAATTAAAGAGGCTTCTAGGTTTATGCCGATTGGAGTTCATCCATTGAGTTGAGAAGATTTCTTGATTCAATCTACAATCTGCTTTGCTTCGGGTGGCACAGCGGCTCAGCGGTAGAGTTGCTGCCTAACAGCGCCAGAGACCCGGGTTCGATCCTGACCACGGGTGCTGTCGGTACGGGGTTTGTACCTACTCACCGTGACCACGTGGGTTTTCTCCAGGTGTTCCAGTTTCCTCCCACACTCCAAAGGCGTGCAGGCTCACTCTGGCAATGGAGGAGGCCCAGTGCAGAAAGGGCACATGAGAATGGGAAAGGGAGTTAAAATAGTTTGAAACCAGAGGAACTACCGTATTTGACTGGCGGAGTAGGCTTGATGGGCGGAATAGCTTAAATCTACTCCTATTCCTTACGGCCTTAGCAACCGGCGAGAGGGAGAGGAAAGGAGGACCTGACGTAAGAAAACCGCGAGAACTAAGGAGGACCACAAACGGAATACTTTGTGTTAAAATGGAAATCTTTGCAAGTTTGCCAACGCCCTTTATGTAGCGACTCTTTGCATACCCATGGTCTGAAAAACAAAGAATCTCACTGCGACTTGTCACATCTGACAATAAAGTATCATTCCTTTGAATTATTTCATTGACCCGAAATTAGGAAAAGTGCAGAGGGGAAAATAAAAATGAGTGAAGACAGTACAAACTATGTGGTAAATCTTCTAAAATCAACGGCACGTGTTGGCGTGGCTGCAAGTCAATTTGGTTGCAGGTGAAGGTAGACAGAAAAAGCTGGAGGAACTCAGAGGTTCAGACAGCGTCTCTGAAGAGAAGGAATAGGTGACGTGTCGGGTCGAGACCCTTCTCCAGACACTCCTACTCCAGTTTTCTTGTGTCGCTGAGTCACTCCATCGTTTTGTGTCTACCTTCGGTTTAAACCAGCATCTGCGGTTCCTTCCTACCCATTTGTTTAACGATGACCTGTTTAAAGTGGTTTCATGAAGTAGGAAGGAATTACAGATGCTGGCTTAAACCGAAGATAGACTCAAAATGCTGGAGTAACTCAACGGGCCGGGCAACATCTCTGGAGAGAAGGAATGGGTGACGTTTCGGGTCGAGACCCTTCTTCAGACTGAAAATGACGGGAAAAGGAATGAGAGATTTAGACGATGATGTAGAGAGATGTAGAACAATGAATTAATTATAACTTCCCATTCCAATTAGTACCTTAGTCAGGGCTCAAATCGAATGATACTGACTTGATGGGCTGAATGGCCTAATTCTGCTCTTAGGTCTTATGATCTTGCAGGCAGGGAAGGAGATAGTATCAAAATGCTGGAGTATAGAAACATAGAAAATAGATGCAGGAGTAGGCCATTCGGTCCTTCGAGCCTGGACCGCCATTCAATATGATCATGGCTGATCATCCAACTGCCTTCTCTCCATACCACCTGATACCTTTAGCCACAAGGGCCACATCTAACTCCCTCTTAAATATAGCCAATGAACTGGCCTCAACTACCTTCTGTGGCAGAGAATTCCAGAAAGTATCTCAGTGGGACAGGCAACATCTCTGGAGAGAAGGAATGGGTGACGTTTTGGGTCGAGACCCTTCTTCAGACAGGCAGTGGGGAGGGAAGTGTCCCCATTTTCCACTGAAACGTCACCCTTTCCTTCTCTCTCTCTCTCTCTCTCTCTCTCTCTCTCTAGAGAGAGAGAGAGAGAGAGAGAGAGAGAGAGAGAGAGAGATGCTGCCCGTCCCACTGAGTTGTTCCAGCATTTTGAGTCTATCTAAAGTGGTTTCATGTTCTGATTCAGGCTTAGACATGGGTCTCCCGGCACATTCATTACAAGGCAATTTGGAGGATTGCATTGTCGGAGCCTCTTTGCACCATCGCTCAGCGTGCAGTTTAACTAATTCACTGGGGACCGAGGTAGAGGCAACATGTGGCCACAAATGAAAGGAAGCATTTAAAATAGTCTCTCCTATTCAATGCTTACTGCATGTATTCGTTGAGGTATGGGTATCTCATTAAAGCATTCACAAGTGCCCGGCCAGTCTGTCATCCCAGATAAAATCTGTAACCAAGCTAACTATCGGTTTTAAACTTTTTAAAGAACGCATTATACACCAAGACCCACAGCACTCTTTTCTTTCTTTGACCCTTGTGCAAGATGATCCGTATCACTACCACATGCAGCTTTTAACTCTTTAAAAAAAACACAGAATAAAACAGGAATTAACTCATTTTCACCTGTTGCCTTTATCTTCGTTACTTTTTTGCATATCTTTCATTCATTTGTTCTATATCGCTCTATATCACCGTCTATATCTCTCGTTTCCCTCTCCCCTGACTATCAGCCTGAAGAAGGGTCTCGACCCGAAACGTCACCCATTCCTTCTACCCAGAGATGTAGCCTGTCCCGCTGAGTTACTCCAGCATTCTGTGTTTTATCTTTATGTAGTATTTTGCCACTCAATCAAATGTCAAGTGGTTTGGGTAGACACAACATGCTGGGGTAACTCAGGCAGCATCTCTGGAGAAAAAGGAATAGGTGACATTTCGGGTCAAGACCTTTCTTCAGACTGAGAGATTCTTCCTACACAACTGATTACCTATATCTGCCTGAAGAATACTCAAAGATTTCTTCAGAAATTCCTTGAGAAAGAGTGCTCTTAAACCCCATGGTACACAAAAATGCTGGAGAAACTCAGCGGGTGCAGCAGCATCTATGGAGCAAAGGAAATAGGCAACGTTTCGGGCCGAAACCCTTCTTCAGACCC